>NC_044499.1:3458813-3468813 GCF_902362185.1 Chanos chanos
AGCACAAGTTTCTATCAAAGTGTTCTGTGGCCTTGTCAAAAGTGAGTCATCTTGAACACACCTCAGTCGCTAGCTGTGTGCCGCTGTGTAACAGTGCCACCTACGGGTGGAAGACAGCAGTGCACCTTTCCTTTCTACATTCTTCAAGGCAGCCGCGCTTTCTCCACTCATACAGCGTGAAAGTTTAACATTTGAATTGTCGTTCTCTTCTGAACGTATTTGAGGTTGATGTCCCGTCTGTTACTGTTCTGAAGCCACCTTTCACATGACTCATCAGCCCTCTCTAGATACTGTAAATGAAACACTTCGGAACAGTCACAAATGTTTTATTACATAATTTTCAAGGCCAAATTACAAATAAATAAAGTAGGAGACATTAAAAAAAAAAAAAAAAAAAAAGAAAGTTTGTCACAAACAAGGCAGTTACAGCACATACACAAAGGAGATCCCCTCACCCAAAAAAAAAAGGTCCGTAACAAAGATTAAATAGATTTAAAGAGGTATAGGTAGATATCTGATAAGTGTTATGAACTTTGATCTCTGTAAAGGAAAAGAGAAAGAAAAGAACAAAAACAAAACATATTTACAGTGAAAGCAACAGAAGGGAGTGGACACGACTCCGATCGGCTCTCTGTGGCAAACTCTTCAGATTCTTGCTGTAGTCTGGCAAGATGACACCGCCAACATCTACCTATACGTTTACATTTATATCTATGGATATAAATCTATATCTATACCGTTCAGAACAAACCAACCAAACAATGTATGCCTTCCTATGACATTTGACCTTTATTATAAACATTTTTATCAAAAGGCAACGCCTTTAAACAGGTAAGAGGTAAAGATTCGACTGGATTTCATCTGATCTTTTCCGTAAACCTTTTTTTTTTAACCGTGTGATTTATCAGTTGAAACCTGAAAGACAACTCGACAAAGAGAAAGGGGGAAGAAAAGGCTGCGTTAAAAGCAGTTAATATCAGTTTAAATGGAGTGCATGTGTAGTGTGTATACGGTTTTTAAACTCTCTGATTGACATTGAACGACGGAGCAAAATGGGAAAGAATTATAAAGATGATTTGTTTGTTGAACATGTTTTTAAAGAAGGATGCGTTAGAATAGTCCGGTATCTAGGCAGCGCTGCCGTACTGGACGCTAATTAATGCTGACGTTTCGCATAAGCTCCAACTACAGTGTGAGGAAACAACAATTTGTTTTCTTGGGAAACGGGTTTTTCACACCCCCCAAGGAAATCACTGGACTGCAACGTTTTTTTCCTTTTTTTTCATGTAACGAACATTAAGTTCAGAGCGCTGCAGTTGTCTGGACAAACCGCGTACTAGCGGTTTCTCTGAGAAATAATGGACCTTGCGTACAGTTCCTTTTGAATATGTTGCCAATTTGCATTTTGCCATATACGGACAATTCTCACTTCCAAATGTCAAATTTTAATTCTCTCGTGTTCATACTTCTAAATCAGCGTTGCTTTTGCTCTACAATACGGCCGCTGTTAGGAAAATCGATTCGTCAGTGCTTTATGTATCAACACTTCAAAGAAAAAAATACTTTGGTGTTTGGCGCCATGTTTTTGTGTTTGGGTTTTGCTTTTCTTTTTACATCATGCAAAACAATCAACACATTAAATGCCAAAAATGATCAGAAACAAGCTATATTTTTTATGTTGGTATTACTTTCGAAAACGGTTGCCATATAGTACGACTGGGTCTCCGTAAACATTTTCATAAAAACGCCCACATTTACATGCTTATGGGCCAGTGTGCGTTTTTTTTTTCTTTACATATCTATAATCGTATAGAATATATATTGCACATTCAAGTCATAACTTTCTAACTGTAAATGTTACTAATCGTTCACTAAGCACTATGACAGGGAAAAAAATAACAATATCAAAAAAAGCAACGCCCCCCCTCAAAAAAAACAAAACTAAAAAACAAAACAAAACAAACAAACAAACAAAAAAAAAAACTCCACACACTAAACGCATTGTCTTTAAAAAAAAAAAAAAAAAACATTCCGAGAAGGTTAACGTGACACGGCGGTCAGAATATCAACAACTTAATTCCCACAGAAACAAAAGTGCAGAGAAACAGATTTTCTTTTTAACTAGTTTGGTGTTTATTTCTAAATTACATCGTTCTGAAAGCGATCTGACTGATTGCACCCTGTTGATGCCGGCGTGAGAATGGCTTTGTCCAGAGTTCACCAGTCCCGGCAAATCCAAATGCCTGAATGCGAACTTCCAAACCATCCCTGTGTTTTTCCACCAGTACAAAAACGATCGTTTCGGGTATTCATGGCAATGTGTTAAGAATACGTTTAAAGGCTTCATATTTTTGGACCACAGCAGAATACATATTTGTTTGTTTGTTTTCGGTGAACTACTCTTTTTTTTTTTTTTGGGACCAAAACCCTGCAGAGCTCTGTGTGTGTGTGTGTGTGTGCGTGCGTGTGTGTGTGTGTGTGAAAGAGCACATGAACTAGCTTTACTCTCAAACTGCAGTAGAATACACACGTGCGTACGAACACACACACACACACACACACACACACACACACACACACACACACACACACACACACACACACACAGATGCTTGGCTGAGGAGGAGTAACAATAGTGCTTTTTGCAGGGTAACAGGTAAACATGAAAACATGAGATTTTGTGTGTATGTGTGTGTGTGTATGTGTGTGTGTGTGTGTGTGTGTGTGTGTGATGTGCAGGCCAAGGTAAAGCCCTGAATAAACATTTCACTACAGGCTACAGTTTTCAGGCACATTTACCTCCAGAAAAATGAGGATGTGTGTGAGAGGATGGATACACACATGCGCACACACACGCACACACACACACACGCACGAACACGCACGCACGCACACACACACGTACTGAAACCTGTGAGGGGATGGGCGTGCACACACACCTCCAGATCAAACCAGATCAACCTGAGAGACAGAGTGAGAGAAGAGAAACCATTTACGGCCAGGGACAGGTGCACACAAGTTCACTTCACACCAACCAAAGAGGAGGAAAAACAACGACAGACATCAGAACAAAAACGAAAACGAAAACCAAGACAGAACATCTCCAATCTCTCATAGCTGGCAACGCAAGGGACGAAAGGAACTGAAGAGAGGGGAAAATGTACAAAACCAAATCAACAAACAAACCCTCAGATGAGACAACAACAACAACACCACCGTGATTAAGAACATAAAACATTCCCTGCATAGACTCAAAACCTGGACGTACTTTTCTGAAAGCGACTGCATCACAGCGGTCATGTTGAAGAGTCCATCTACCATCCCATGTCTTAGGCCAGAGGCCCAATCAGAGAACGCCTCTGGAGCGTGGAGCTAACAGAAGTCCGAGCAGAGAACACTTCCTGGAGTGTGGACCAATCAGAAGCCCAAGCAAAGAACACTTCCTGGAGTGTGGACCAATCAAGGACAAAGAGTTGAGCAGCGAAAGGAAGGCCAAAAAAAGGGGTCAAAAAGTCACCAAAAGTGTTTTTTTTTTTTTGTTTTTGTTTTGTTGGTTTTTTTTGTTGTTGTTTTTTTTTTTTCTTTTTTTTTTTTACAAACGTGCATTATTTGTTTCCTGTTAACCTTTGACAGGTTACGTAGGGGAGGTCCTGACCAGAGCGATGTCACAGCCTGAGGACAGAAAAAACACTAGCCGTATTAGGTTTGCATGTGTACGTATGTGTGTTGTGGGGGGTGTGTGTGTGTGTGTGGGGGGGGGGGGGGGTGTCACACATCTGTCCAGACTGGCCCCCACCTCATTCTCCTTCTGCTTCTGGCTACAATGTATTTGGTCAGACGTTGAAATTCATACTCTCATATTCTGAAGAGGATTCAAGTGTTTTTTTGCATTTGATCGGAGCTGAAAGGGAACGACTTTCCACGAGGGGTCAGGGGTGGGGGGGAAATCTCCCCTCCCGTTCCCCTCACCTCCTCGCGCGTTACTTTCCTCCGTACATCCTCTCGATGTCATCCAGGTAGTGGTTCTTCAGCTCCTTGCGTTTGAGTTTGAAGGCGTCCGTCACCAGGCCCGTCTCTGGGGTCCAGGGCTCCGCGCTCAGACGGATCTTCTTTGGAATCTCGAAGCGCTCCAGCTTGGCTGAGGAAGAGGAGGGAAGAGGAGAGCGTGAGGAGGAGGAAGAAAGGTTTCGTTTGCTCTTACGAGGACTCGCCGTTTAGAACGAGTGCACGTTTGTGAGTCACGACTGAAAAAAAAAAAGAGAGTCATCGCACTGCAGCACTGACGCATCTGACTGCTGTGACTCGCCCTCTGGATTTAAATTTAGATGCTTCTGTGGAATACGGGACACAGCGTCCCCACACTGCCCTCTCTGACAGAGCAACGTGTGAAGGCCAATCAGAAACAGGAGAATGACAGAGTGAGTTCATAATAGACCCAGTAATAATGAAAAAAAAAAAGAGATCATGTCAGGACAAAAGGGTGGCAAGGGACACAGAAATATCGAGAGGGACAGAAAAGAACAAGTGATAGAACAGGAGATGGAACGGGAGACTGAGAAAACAAAGGGAGGCCACCAGAGCAGGAGAGAGTGAGAAAAGAAGGGAGCAACAGAATAAAACAGAGAGAGAGATAGAGAGAGTGAGTGAGTGAGAGAGGGAGACAGAGAGAGAGAGAGAGAGAGAGAGAGAGTGAGTGAGAGAGGGAGACAGAGAGAGAGAGAGAGAGAGAGAGTGTGAGTGAGTGAGGGAGACAGAGAGAGAGAGAGAGAGAGAGAGAGAGAGAGTGTGAGTGAGAGAGGGAGACACAGAGAGAGAGAGGGAGAGAGAGAGAGAGAGAGAGTGAGAGAGGGAGACAGAGAGAGAGAGAGAGACAGAGAGAGGGAGAGTGAGAGAGGGAGACACAGAGAGAGAGAGGGGGAGACAGAGAGAGAGAGAGAGGGAGACACAGAGAGAGAGAGAGAGAGAGAGAGAGAGGGAGAGACACAGAGAGAGAGAGAGAGACATGTACCTGTGACGGCAGTCTCTGTGATAGTGCGAAGAACCTCTTTCTCCATATCGGGGTTGTTACAGATCTCTTCCCATGATCCTCTGACCCCACACTGCTCTGCCAGCGACATCAGCTGCTTCTGATTGGGCACCACGAAGCCAATCACATATGACTGATCACTGAGGGAGACAAAGAGAGAAAGAGAGAGAGAGAGAGAGAGAGAGAGAGAGAGGACACGTGAAACTGAATTAACCTGCCTTATTTTTCCAACATGCTGTGGATTTATATGTGTGTGAGACATATGAACACGTACGTGATCTAGCAGGGGATGTGAATCTGTGTGTGCGTGCGTGTGCGTGTGTGTGTGTGTGTGTGTGTGTGCGTGCGTGTGTGTGTGTGTGTGTACCTGTTGGCGTAGGCACAGATGTTGTCGATGAGAGGACAGTTTTTCAGAGCTGCCTCCACTTTCCCCAGAGAGACATATTCACCAGCCTGCAGCTTCACCAGGTCCTTTTTACGGTCTGACAACACACACACACACACACACACACACACACACACACACACACACACACGTACGCACACACGCAGACACACACTTCAATAACAAACAGAAACCGACCACTCCCACTCCTGGATTCCTACTGAATTCTGGCTCTATAGACACTAAAGCTGGTCAGAAATCTAGTCAATCACCAAGAGACTGTTTTAGCCTCTTTCCTGCACAGTGGCACCCCCTTGTGGACACATCAAAGCATAAACTGATGTTTTGAAACAAATATCCAAAAAGGGATATGTTTTACAATGAAAAGCTACACCTTATACTTGTACATTAGACATATTTGTAGTTTTTGGGATTTAAAGAATACGGGTCCGTGTGTGTTTCTCACCAATGATTTTGAGGCATCCATCAGGGTGGAACTCGCCGATGTCTCCGGTACAGAACCACCGCTGCCCGGTCTGATCCACAAAAAAGTCCTCGCGGTTCCTTGCCTCATTTTTATAGTAGCCCATAGTGACATTGGGCCCACCAATCAGGATCTCTCCCCGAGGGTTTGGTGTGTCTGTGCTATAATACCCACCTGAGAGAGAGAGGGAGAGAGAGAGGGAGAGAGAGAGACTCGGTGAGTGAGTGAGTATGAGAGAGACTGAGGGTATGAGAGTGTAACCAGATGGTTGTGTTTGTGTGTAGTGTGTGTCTTTAGTGTAGGGCGCTTGTGTGAAAAAAAAACTTGAGAAAGTGAAAAAAAAAAAAAAGCCCTTCGGTTGACATTAAAAAAAAAAATTCATTTTCACTGAATCAACAAACAACCTCATCCACAACCACCCAGACTGTTTATTTCACTGTGAATTTAATCTTAAACACATCAAACATTTATATTCTCAGTGTTTTTTAATCATAGTTAGCCCCGTAAATCTCCTCTGTACAATGAACACATTATCATTACTGAGAATGTTCAACACGGACTCCTGTTCGTCATTCTCGAATTCAAAACCATTTCATTTTCCTCTAAATTCATCTTTTTCATCGATCTTCCCATACTCCCAGTTCCACCAGTTTATCACACTCACTGGTAATGTCACTCACCTTCCTCCCAGTCCTTCAGCGTGATCTCGGAGCAGACCAGTGGTGCTCCTACCCGCCCTGTGCTGTAGTCCCACACTGAGAGAGAGAGAGAGAGAAAGAGAGAGAGAGAGAGAGGGAGAGAGAGAGAGAGGGAGAGAGAGAGAGAGAGAGAGAGAGAGAGAGAGAGAGAGAGAGAGAGAGAGAGGGAGGATGACATTGAGATAGACAATAATTCACCCTAACAGTAGTAATCATAATAGCACTACTACTACTACTAAAGCTATTAATAGATTAGTTCTAATAATGTATCCTACTCTTTGATCAAGACCTGTCTCTTAACCCTGTCCAAGTCATCTCACTCTCTTTCAAAACCTCACTGGCAGAGCTTCTCCACTGACTATAAGTACACATGGTACACATGTCTCTGACTCTAATATCCCTGTACAGTACACATGTCTCTGACTCTAATATCCCTGTACAGTACACATGTCTCTGACTCTAATATCCCTGTACAGTACACATGTCTCTGACTCTAATATCTCTGTTATATCCCTGTACAGTACACATGTCTCTGACTCTAATATCTCTGTTATATCCCTGTACAGTACACATGTCTCTGACTCTAATATCTCTGTTATATCACTGTACAGTACACATGTCTCTGACTCTAATATCCCTGTACAGTACACATGTCTCTGACTCTAATATCTCTGTTATATCACTGTACAGTACACATGTCTCTGACTCTAATATCTCTGTTATATCACTGTACAGTACACATGTCTCTGACTCTAATATCTCTGTTATATCCCTGTACAGTACACATGTCTCTGACTCTAATATCTCTGTTATATCCCTGTACAGTACACGTCTCTGACTCTAATATCCCTGTACAGTACACATGTCTCTGACTCTAATATCTCTACTATATCACTGTACATTACACACGTCTCTGACTCTTATATCTCTGTACAGTACACGTCTCTGACTCTAATATCTCTGTTATATCACTGTACAATACACGTCTCTGACTCTAATATCTCTGTACAGTACACGTCTCTGACTCTAATATCTCTGTTATATCACTGTACAGTGCACATGTCTCTGACTCTAATATCTCTGTTATATCACTGTACAGTACACATGTCTCTGACTCTAATATCTCTGTTATATCACTGTACAGTACACATGTCTCTGACTCTAATATCTCTGTTATATCACTGTACAGTACACATGTCTCTGACTCCAATATAACTGTACAGTACACATGTCTCTGACTCTAATAAAAGTAATTTAATGGAATTTCTATGTTTTGACCACATTCAGTTAACCTCAGACTGCAGACTCAAATACTTCTGCCTCTGATTATACAATCCCCAAACCTCGTCCCATAACCTCACTCCTGCATTTAAGCACCCTATTTTCCCTGACTGTAACCCCCAGGGCCACATTCTCACTCTCTCTGACCGTGACAGCGTGTGCCGTGTGTGGGACGTCCGTCTGTCCGTGTGTGTACCCTGTCTTCCCCCAGTACCACATTCTCAATCTCTCTGACCGTGACAGCGTGTGCCGTGTGTGCCGTGTGTGGGACGTCCGTCTGTCCGTGTGTGTACCCTGTCTTCCCCCAGTACCACATTCTCAATCTCTCTGACCGTGACAGTGTGTGCTGTGTGTGGGACGTCCGTCTGTCCGTGTGTGTACCCTGTCTTCCCCCAGTACCACATTCTCAATCTCTCTGACCGTGACAGTGTGTGCTGTGTGTGGGACGTCCGTCTGTCCGTGTGTGTACCCTGTCTTCCCCCAGTACCACATTCTCAGTCTCTCTGACCGTGAGAGCGTGTGCCGTGTGTGCTGTGTGTGGGACGTCCGTCTGTCCGTGTGTGTACCCTGTCTTCCCCCAGTACCACATTCTCAATCTCTCTGACCGTGAGAGCGTGTGCCGTGTGTGCTGTGTGTGGGACGTCCGTCTGTCCGTGTGTGTACCCTGTCTTCCCCCAGTACCACATTCTCAATCTCTCTGACCGTGACAGCGTGTGCCGTGTGTGGGACATCCGTCTGTCCGTGTGTGTACCCTGTCTTCCCCCAGTACCACATTCTCAATCTCTCTGACCATGAGAGTGTGTGCTGTGTGTGGGACGTCCGTCTGTCCGTGTGTGTACCCTGTCTTCCCCCAGTACCACATTCTCAATCTCTCTGACCGTGACAGCGTGTGCCGTGTGTGGGACGTCCGTCTGTCCGTGTGTGTACCCTGTCTTCCCCCAGTACCACATTCTCAATCTCTCTGACCGTGAGAGTGTGTGCTGTGTGTGCTGTGTGTGGGACGTCCGTCTGTCCGTGTGTGTACCCTGTCTTCCCCCAGTACCACATTCTCAATCTCTCTGACCGTGAGAGTGTGTGCCGTGTGTGGGACGTCCGTCTGTCCGTGTGTGTACCCTGTCTTCCCCCAGTACCACATTCTCAATCTCTCTGACCGTGAGAGTGTGTGCTGTGTGTGCTGTGTGTGGGACGTCCGTCTGTCCGTGTGTGTACCCTGTCTTCCCCCAGTACCACATTCTCAATCTCTCTGACCGTGAGAGTGTGTGCCGTGTGTGGGACGTCCGTCTGTCCGTGTGTGTACCCTGTCTTCCCCCAGTACCACATTCTCAATCTCTCTGACCGTGACCGTGTGTGCTGTGAGTGGGACGTCCGTCTGTCCGTGCGTGCCCTTACGTTCGCTGATGGTCCCGGCGCCGCATGTCTCTGTCAGGCCGTAGCCCTGCCCCACCGGGCAGCAGAAACAGATGTTCATAAACCGCTGGGTGGCCGCGGAGAGAGGAGCCCCGCCCGACAGCAACACGCGCGTGTTCCCGCCCAACAACGAACGCACCTTGTGAAACACCAGCCTGCAGGGAACACACGCACACGCAAAAACACAGGCACACACAAACACACAGGGAGAGAGAGCGAGAGAGAGAGAGAAAGAGAGAGAGAGAAAGAGAGAGAGAGTCAGATTAAACAATTTTGCAACTTATTTTTAACTTACTTTCATGTGTATCTAGCCTGTTCATGAACTCAGTGGTTGAGCTTATGCAACAGAAAGTTCCTTAATGATTATTTCCTTTGTTTTTATTCTGCCTATATCAGAACACGCTTCGGATTAAAGCGTCTGTTAAATGAATAAATGTAATGTAGCGTAACGTGTGAGTGTCAAAGCCCCTGTCACACAGAGGTGTGTGTGTGTGTGTGTGTGTGTGCGTGCATTATGGCGCCTGTCACAGAGTGGAGTGTGTGCGTGTCTGTGTGTGTGTGTTACTGTACCTGTCACACAGTGGCGTGCTGTAGCCCTTGGTGATCTGTTCCAGTTTGTAGTTATAGGCCAACACAAACAGAGTCCTCTGAAACCCATTCATTTCCTGCACTTTGGACATCACGTTTTTATATATACGATCCATGATCTCCTACAGGGA
>NC_044499.1:3476313-3481313 GCF_902362185.1 Chanos chanos
AACACGGAACCTCTCTCTGACGGAATGCGGAATGCTCGCAACCAAATGCTGCCAGGCAACCAGAAACATTCCAAATAACCAAGCTGACTCGCTGAACGGTCCACTAATCTGAGGAACGGACCGAAAGACGCCGTGAGTGGACGAGTCAGAGGAACGCACAGTGAGAGGTTTAAAGTGAAACCCGTTCAGTTCCCTCCACCACAGGTCCCCCACCACTGAGCTGTCAAAAACATAAAACCAAATGACTGGCTGTCAGACCGAATCAGAGAACAGATGTCCTTTTACCATCAGCCTTCCGCCTTTCTCATATCGTCATGTTGGTGAGAGACAGAAAAAGGTCACTCAGTGCACGGGTTGTTGTCTCAGAGTGGAGCTACTACGACATATGCCAAACAAAAAACAGAGCGGCAAGCCAAAAGCGCAGGATAAATTTAAGGGGGAGGACAACGTCCCTCTGGAATGTTCAAGAATGCAGGGGCATACTATATTTAGCAGCGAAAGGAACAAAATCACCAGTTTCAAACCCATCCAGCTTTCATATTCTTCCAAACTTGCATAATTAGTACTACGATGAGATTCAAAATACAATATCAGAGAATATACAACGTCGGAAAACACCAGCCACGCCCCGCTGAGGGCCGTAACAGCAACGCAATAAAACACAAAAGTCATATTTCTCCAGAATCGCTTGTGAACAAATGAGTTCTGACTACATAAGTCGCACCTCTGAAACAAACCAGCGGACAGATAACTTATCGAAGTCCCAGACAATAGAGGCACAGCTCACTCCCACCCCACGTGGGACTCTCTCTTCCCTTACGAAATCCAGCCCTTAAAGTCCCCCCTGTCCTGCACATATCTGTTTTAGCCATGTGCCACCACCTCTCATTGTAACCGCCCACCGATTGATAATTAACCAGTCGTATGAAAATGGAACAACAGCGCAGGGCTGGGGTTGGATGTCAGGAGAAGATGATCAGGCATTTCTGCCAATGGGGGGGGGGGGGGGGGGGGGGGGCGTGTCCTGCGGGAAGTGCTGCGAGAAGTTTAACGTATGCAGAACCAGACGGCGGAGAGCCAACTACCGGCGCGAGCGCTGAATCTCATCTCCTACAGCAACCTGATCCTACATACCTGCTGCAATGCACCACTGCAGGTAGAGAGAGAGAGAGAGAGAGAGAGAGAGAGAGAGAGAGAGAGAGAGAGAAAGAGAGAGAGAGAGAGAGAGAGAGAGAGAGAGAGAGAGAGCGAGCAAACAAAGGCCCAAAATCACACTGTTACCTGCGATGGAGTCCCTGGCTATGGTCTACACAGTAGCTGGCGGAGTCCTGTAAGCTTGATAATTACCTCAACTCTTATCTAAATGACAACACTAATCATGGCTGAAAGTCCTGCTACCTTCATAATGGCTGTTGTTACTATCTCTGATATCTCTATTTCAGAGGAAACGGCTGTGTCAACAGGGAGGTTGTTATCCTCACTTTAATTGACCAGGTAAGATAAGCACACAGAGGCTCTCCCCATAGCGAAGATCCACGGATTGGATTGGACAGCAGTTGAGCTGTAAAGACAACGCTGGATTCAAACAACCAAACCACAAGACAGACACGTTCCTTGTTTCCAGTTCCTTTACTAAGCACGGCACACACACTGAACAGAAACACACACACACACACACACACTGGGGAACTTCCCTATTGTTTTATGCCTTTCAAAGGTTATGGTGGAATTGAAAGAAACAAGAAAAGAAAAAATAATAAACTACTTCAGCCAGTGAACGCACAATGAACACACGTTAAATAATTCAATTGCTCAGAGTACTACAGCACACACCTACAAGACAGATCTAAATACAACGCTGGCGCCTAGTGTAGAACCACATAATGGTTGGAATGACTCTAAATCAAACACAGTTTATGAGATTTCTTTGCTGGTACCCGAAAGACTCGTTCGACCCTCTCCATGAAACCTTAGTTCTCATACCGGTAGACGGGGACACACCCACATACCTCTGCCCAATGAGGTCACGTATCCTAACTCAGGTATGACTGGTTACCAACGTCTGCATGAAGTAGGCCATGGCAATTAACCGACATATTTTATTTAACCGGAAACTAAGTACTTTTAGTCAGAGGAAATATGATGTCTAGAGAGAAAGCAACGATGCATCTAAAAACCGTGAGTTCCTGATTGGGCTCACAGATATGTCTGCAAAATATAAACGATTTTTAGAGAATAAGAACCGAGTGACTGATATACATGGAAGACCACACAGAAGTGCGTGAAAACTTAATTATTTAACCGGAGTAAGGGCCGTGTCGTTTCTTAATGAGCATTCAACCTCTAAAGTCCCCTTTTAAGAATACAATTAGATGTTCCGAAGACAGGTTATGCCCAGTGCGGTTAAATTTTTTTTTTTTAATTATTAACACTTATGAGTTCAATGCTTGTAACCCGAATACATCATTATTATACGCTTTATAGTCAGATATGACCGGATTAAGACTATGTGTCTGAACACATAAGACAAAACTTCCAGAGACCTCGACACGTTTTTATCTCCCTCCTTCTCGTGTCTTGGCCTTGTGTGCCTTTCCAACATACCAAGTTAACTCCAGCTGGCTAACTTTCCACTACCCAAACGATTCCTTCAGACAAATCCTTAGCTTTTTATTGTTGTGGTAAAGTGTGATAATTTTTAGTCAAACGTACTAAAAGACATTTAGTGAAGTCATCTAACGTTTAAATTATTTGAAATTTTACGGGCAAGTTTAATAAATCGAACCACATCTGACAACCACGCGCTAACTTGCATCTATAAACCCTGGGATGCTGCGTTTGTTAGCCACTTAGCTTTCGCCACTCGAACTTCACACGTTTTAACCACTAACGGGTAAGTGAACACGCACGAATCGTGGTTTAAACAGACAAAACAATTCGCTGCTTTTGTGATTTAACAAATCCATTTTCTCTCAAATCGTTCAGAAAAGAGAGACTGATGGTTAAAAAGAGCATTGCTCCGGTTCGCTAGCAGATAGCAACTTTGACAGCTGACTGTCAATACGTCTATACGCCACGCTAGGTAACCAGGGCAATGCTTATTTTCTGATATTAATCTAATCTCAAATTATAAATCTGGGCCGAAATAGTCAGACTAAGAAATCGCTGTTAATCTGATAAGGGCATTCTTGCTTCGTCACGATTTTATCACCATTAATCGTTTTTGTCACTTACAACGTCAAACAGGCCAGCTGTGAGATTATTCTCTAGTTAAAATAATCAGATGATGTTGTCAAGATAATCTAGCCGTACTCGATTTGCTAAAAGCTAACACGAAGACTGCTGCATGCCAACGGTGACTGAGCAAACATAATATTTAATTCAGTGATAATAACGTGTTTCGTTCTCGACAGAGACTTATACGGTTGTTAAATGTGTTTTGACCATTTCAGTGCATAAGGGGCATCATCTACATAGAGACAACATAAGACATTGCATCTGCGCATTACAGACAATGAATACTTACCTTTTCCACAGCTATCTCTGCGTCTTTGCAGCCAAAAGAACAGTAAGCATAATTTAACTCGCTATTTTTCCACACGTTACACCTGGAAAAAAAAACCACAACTGCAGCTGAAGGAAGCTGAAATGTGTCTCACTGCAAAATACTATTATGATTTTTTTCCTATTATATTTTCGTTTTTCTGGGTCGATCTTGTTTCTGTCGCCGGCCCTCGTTATGAGCCCCGGAAGTGATGGCAAACGTTGTCAAGACAGATGCAGTAGCCTCGGCATTTGATTGGACAACGAAGGGTGGCGCGTGCTTGAGGCTGGTGTGACGTCACACGGGGTTACCTTCGGTCAGACCTCTCTTCACGGTCATGTTGCTTTACCATGCAATTATCCAATATTAATTATTATCTAAATAGTTTCCAACACAACAATGTAAGACTCGCATAGTTGCTTAACACGCGTGACATAATATTTTTTGTCAGACGGAAGTTACACATTCTGAAATTAGCAATCTGCTCCCAAACTTGAAGAAGACCGCCTGTTGACAAGCAAGCACACTACGCATAATTTAAGATATACGCTATTGAAGAGACTGTCAGGAAAGTGGGCCGCTGACAAATTTACTCCCAAAACCTGGACAGTGTTTGTAATTTAGTACATATTGTTTGATTGTATTTTGAACCAAAGGTCTTATACCTTGTTTCTAGCTATCGCTCTCAAGCGCCGCTGGTGTAGTGGTATCATGCAAGATTCCCATTCTTGCGACCCGGGTTCGATTCCCGGGCGGCGCACTGACTTTTTATTTTCACTATATTTACAGTGACATACATATAGGTCTTAGACGGAATAGGAAAAGCTATGTCTTATTTCTTATCTAAACCTATAAGGCCAGTATGCAATCCCTGTGTTTTCTGCTTAAAGAATTGTGCGTTATCTCCTCACAAGGTCGGCAACTTACTCGTATTTGTAAGTTTCTTTGAAGAATTTCTGACCACTGTGCTATTTTAATTATGGTGTAGGTGAGCATTTCTCATTGAGGTTGAAGAAACGTTCCTCCGCCTCAGAAAGGGCAATGGATTTTCTGTTAGTTACTGTCTTCTCACTGCTCATGAGCTAAGTTAGGATTGTGCCTTCCATAGAATGATGTCCAGGTAGAGCAATGTCCCATCTTTGCCACTAGAGGGCATGCAACACCTTCCTCTTACTCATACTATCGCCAAGTCATTAAAATCGGAGGGCCTAAGGTGCGGATACGGAAGAATTTCCGGGAGCTGTTGGTTGAATAGGCTCCTGCATGAGTCAGAGTCATAGTCTTCAATGTAGACTAAATGAGGAACTAAATGAACTCACTTATGAAGTGTGAGGAATCATCTATTCTGAGCAATTCAACAGTAAAGTCATAGGAATGATCTAGTTATTCGATGAGGAGACAGTTACTTCATATTCACTCATCAAATGTGTCAATGTGTGTGTGTGTGTGTGTGTAT
>NC_044499.1:3486313-3503813 GCF_902362185.1 Chanos chanos
AAACATGCATGTGCACACACACACATTCACACACTCACACACACACACACACACACACACACAAACAAATAGATGTGTATTTCACACATCCCCTACTAAAGCACTGCTGTTAAAACCTACAAAGTGAGGACCTTTCATTCTAATGCAGAGACTGCTGTTCCTCTGGTCTATTGTGTTGGTAATAAGTAAGCCATCACGTCAGGGGTTTCCTCAGGCCATAACTCTGCATGGATCTGTTGCCAGAGGGCAGACTGCACTTCTCTGAGAGACCTGGAACTGTGGATAAGACTGAGCTGCTATTTAAAACTCAGTGGGGATGTTTAATTAATGAGGCCTGCAGTGACAGTACAGGCATTTGCTGAGCCTCCTCTGTATGTCTGAGCATCAGCTTTATGAGGAGACCATGCACTGCCAGTCTTTTAGTATACCCCCATCGCTGCCAACACACAATGCAAGTTACATGGAATCAGAATTAGAACTAGAACTAGAATCGGAATGCAAATTAGAATGAGTTACAATCTAACTAAATTGAATACAAGTGAGTTTGACACACTCTATCCAAGATTCACAGCCTTTTAAACACATGAAATGAATTGACCATCTTTTCCAATGGGGGAAAATAGCTGCCAAACGTGTACAAGATAAGCTAAAAAAAGTTCTTGTGATAAATAACAAAACTTAAAATTCTCGTAAAAAACGTGATGTGATGAATTCCCTCACATTTCTGCCCACTGTTTCAATCCGCTGTGTGAATAGGCTAATAAAATGGTTAAAAATTATAACACCCCCCCCCCCCCCCCCACACACACACACACACAAGATTTTAAGAAAATACTCAAATGTTTTTTTACAAGAGCAATAATTTTACATGACACATGGATTTCCCATGTTTCATACCACTTAATGCTGATTTCACGTGAACCAGTCTCACACATTCTCTAGGAACTACTTGATGATTAAGTAACTACTGCTTGTACTATTTCTGTCAAAATAAGCAGTGTTCAGTGTCTTCAGTGACCTCTGCTCTCAACACTGCCATTTCTTTCTCCTCAATTAAAAAAAAAAAAAAAAAGATTTTGTTCTCGCCGTAAGAAACATTTTTAGTTTAAACTCATTAGGTCAATCGTCACAGACTTCATTTCAAAATTTACAACCTACACAAACCAACTAAAGTTTAAGGCATTTACAGCCTGTATAATGACCTTATCATTTCACCACAGACCACTCCACACTCACTCAACCCCACTGTGACCCGAGGTAATGTTCATAACCAATTAGGGAGGTCAAGAACTCAGCCTATCCTATTATTTGAAGAAGGGGGTATTGAAAGAGGCGTAGGACAGAAGGGTTGAAAGGAGCGATATAATCCTGGCCTCAGGCCTTTTGCTTCTGAACACTCGTCCTGTGTGAGGGCCTTGAGCTTTCTTCTCTCTCTCACACTGAGACTGACTGAATGGATTTATATAGTCATGTGATTAGCAAAGAGTTTAAATCAATTGGATGACATCCACAGATAAAGGGAGTAAGCCATTCACTTATCACAAGAAGAATGAGTGATCATTATAAGTATAGTTAATTCGTTGCCACTGTCAGTTTGCTCATGACTGATGGCTGTGTCTAAGTTTTATAACTCATAAATACTCTGCAAAACGGACAGGATAATTTTCCACACATTTTTCAAAAACTATTTGTATGGGTTCATTATAAATGGGCGTCGGACCTACTTCTGGGACAGTATGCTCAACAGACAGTTTAATAAATAAAGCTCTGTGTGTGTGTGTGTGTGTGTTAACTGATATATACAAGTGTCTAAAAACGGTGTATGGAATCAAACAGCGATTTAATCGCTCAATCCATAACTAATTCGAGGTAAAGAACCCGGTGTGTGACTTAGCAAGTGGGTGTTCAATTTTTCGTTTTTTGTTGGTGAATAATGTATTTTTTTCTAACATGTGTGATTCGCTTTCCAATATAGTTTTGTCATGTTTTTATTATATTTTGAAATTACTGCTATGTTCGGGAGCAGTCAGTTAACTGTACGTGAGTGCTATTTTAAAATGAGTATGTACATACGTTTGCTTGGTTACTATAGCACACTGGTTGTATTTAGAATGACTGATTGTGGGTTACATATATAACATAACTACTTCGCCATGTTGGTTATTATTTGCCACAATACCATACGTACGGCTGTGCCCTAGAGTTCAGTTGTTGATTCATAACACGCGTGGATATGGTATAGAATTCACACTAAAAAGATCCCTAATAATAAGCAATTAGTCGCTGCTTTCTGCAAAGCGGTGCGCCTGTCAGTCGAAAGCCTAGCGATGATTTGGTTAACCACCGTTTGCAAAAGCGTGAAGTCATGCTGTTGATTGGAAACCACGGCGCTGTCCAGAGTCCAAGGTGCTGAATTTTCAGTCGAGTTCCTGTAAATCTGTTATTAACTTATGCCGAACCCGCGTTTGCATTAGAGTGATTTTTGTTTACGGTTTTCCAGTGATGCTACTACCAAATAAATGGTCTCTTTCTGAAAATGGTGACAGCCAATTTTTTTTTATTACATTTACATTAATTGTTCTGAAGATTTATACATGTTTTTACTTATAAGTGAGAGGAAAGTCCCGCCCTCTCATGCCTTGTAAACAAACTGCTTGCTTTTAACTTCCATTCATAATTTGGCCTTTATATTCTAAGTAAACTGTGCATTTTGTTTTTTCCCGTTACTAGGATGTGATCCAAACATGTTTTTCTTTTGGCTCTCTCTCTCTCTCTCTCTCTCTCAGCTCTGGGGAAACGTTAATCTAATTTCTGTTTTTTTCCGGTCAGATCGAGATCAAGAGCCAGCATACAGGTTGTCTTATCCGCCAAAGCTATAAGCACAAGTTGCCAGACCTCTTTGGCACGAACAAGCGTCGGTGTTTAGCAGTCATGACATCATCACGCTTCCTTCCAGGCGATTACCGGTAAATATCTAATGGGCTACGGTTATCACATCACGGAGGGCGAGGTGTCAGCTCCGTTTTTAGTGCAACATGATTTCACAACGGCTGCCGAATGGTGTTGAGAGAGCGCGTGCATGCGAGTAAAGTATTCAAAATGAAAGAGAGGAGTCCATGGAGCAGCTGCAGCTAGGTCGCTGTTAGTAGGCTAAGCATAGACGTGAAACGACGAAAGATGTCATGGCATCGGTCGCTGATGTAACGGAAAATGGGGACAGCGACCAGTGCGAACAGTCGTTTCCTTATGAAGAATACGAGTGCAAGATATGTTACAATTACTTTGACTTGGACCGCCGCACTCCCAAAATTTTGGAATGCTTACACACGTTTTGCGAGGATTGTTTGAATACTTTGTACGACCGAGAGGACCGACCGTGGCGCATCGGATGTCCTTTGTGTCGCCACAGAACTCCGGTACCAGAACACAGGATACAGAACCTTCCTAACAACACTAAAGTAACGGATGCGTTTCCCCTCTACGTAGAGTCGGACCCTCTTCCCCAGAATAGCGTGCCGCCGGATCCTCCGCCCCTACATCCTGCCCTCCTTGCACTGAGCCGTGAGGAGCCGAGAACACCCGAACCAGGCGTTCTGGACCAAGTTATCGGCTCAGTAGGCGTCACTGTCGCTGCTACCCACGATGAAGCAGGCTATGAAAGCTGCCAGACTTGCAGAGGAGTAGCGTTCACTGCAGGCTGTGTCTGTGCTATTTTTGCGTTCTTGTCAATGCTAGTATTGTTGTTCTTGGGACTTATATTTGTGCATAATTTCAATAACCCACCCTCTCTGCTGGGGCCCATCTTCCTGTCTGTAGCCAGTATCTTAGCGATGTTTTCTGTTGTGGTCACGTGGTTGATGTGTTGGCTCAAGTATCGTCCCGAGCGCGACGTTCTGCGCTCTTCGCCAACTAGCAGCAGTAGAAGAAACGCCCAATGAGTCTTTACTGCATGCTCTTCACAAAATCCCACCAAATAATAGTTACATTTTTGTGGAGTTTATCGAGCCGTAGCAAAGGCACTTCAGCAATCTGTGGAAGAAATAGAATTACACACGATTACTGTAATTTGTCGTGTCTCTCTATCAGATCTCGGGAGAATAACCTGTTTTCCCTGTTGTGACGTGCCTCTGTCATTTCTCGAAACCTATGTTTACAGGTTTCTGTATGAAGCCACGTGATTCGATATACAGGATGCATGTGTAGGCCTGACCTAAATCTACGAACACGTATGTGCAATCCATATGTCACATCTGGATTAGGAGGGTACTAGAGTGTAAACCCATTACTCGTGATTTACAGAGACACTGGAGACAGGTCAGTAGGATACGAGGCTTTTAATAAATAATAAATTTAGTCTCAAATTTCAGTCTGTTTCTGTATTTCGCCTTATGTTTTACGTGAAAAATAATGAAAGAAAGAGAGAGAGAGAATTGTCTCTCTTTTCCTCACTCGTCTTTCTCTCTGTGTTAATCTCCTCCCCCTGGTGGATGACCATGGTATAACAGTGCCATTAAAAAAAAAGCCCATGCAATTGTACATCTGATTCCTCTATAAGTAGAGCTCAAACCTCCACGATTTGCTCCGGACCACAGGATATTTACGTAGAGATCAATGGAGCAATTTTTTCCTCGTTTGTTGTTAGTTTCCTACTTTCGCTGAACTGAAATCGCTCTTACGTAGACACTGCATCGGGGTGTTTTACCTGTATGTCCTTCTCTGTGTGGTTCGTGTACCAGTCCTGACCGCCCGCTGAGCCAAGCTCTGCTGGAAGTTGAGGATATAGGCCTACCTGAAGGCACACGTTAAAAGAGAGCGGTTGCGGGAGAGATGTGTCCCTGGGGCCAAGGTTCACCTCGGGGACAATAAACTCCCTGGTCCCCCTGCCATCGTGTAAAGACATCAACATGCCCCGCGGCCTTCGGAGAACAAATGCTTTTATTTTTAAAATCCAAAAGGTTCTCTTTCTCTCTCCCTCTCTCTGTGCCCCATCCAATTTTATTTACCCAGTGTCATGCAAACACTTAATTTCCTTTGAATTCCAGTGTCATTATAATGTTTTGAATGACCTGCAATAATTCGTAATGTTTTCATCATGTCATCAAGCACTGTAAGGATTAAAGGGATGGTTCGATTCAGTGCGTCGTAACTGGTCAATGCTTAGTTAATAGAACAAACAGACTACTTGTAGCGTGCGGGTTTCTGTGATTTTCATGCAACCCTATAGTTTTTTCCCCTGGAGTTTCGCGTGCACATAAATCGCGTTTCTCCATTTGTAAATGTCATGCCAAGTTAAATTCGTGTTTTTTTTTTTTAAAAAAAAAGAAGAAAAAATGATGTTAGCCTTTCTTCCACAATTACAGATAATTATTTACATATAGATTTTATGGGGAAGGCATTCCAACCAACGCATACATTAAATGTCGCCAAGTGTTCTTTTCACGGTAATTTTTAAAACTAAAACTAAAAAAAGTTTTAAACAGTCAAAAGTTATACGGCGCGGTGCTTTTTCCCCTGCATCCTTGGAAACTACCTAGCGACCCTGTGGCTAATGTATGCATGGGTCAGTTTGAAAAGGAAACGAATGCTATGATCCCGTCCTTTTACAGTTATCCTGATGGCCTTAAGGAGATTGTAAAGTCATTACAACGACAAGTACCTATTGTAAAGCTGAAACATTAGAATGTCACTTCTGGAAGACTGATAAGGTTCTCATGTCAGCAGCTCAGGTAAATATTTACTTAGGGGCGCAAAAAAGATTTACATCCAAGTAAAAAATAAATGCACATTTCCAGGAAAAAGTATACATATATAAAGAGTGAGAGTTTTCACGATTTCTCAGATTCGCATTAGACGTACGTATAATCACATTATATAACCTATTTAATGTGTATTATCAGTGACCCAGATTCTGGCTATATATATACGCGGTATGTAGGTTATACACACAATATCAAATGACGAAAGGAAATCATTTTAAGTAAGTAAGTGAATAAAGTCATACTTGTGTCATAAAAAAATGAAGTTAAAAATCTTTATTGTCATTATTATTTTTATTATGACTCCTGTATTCTGAGCTCTGTTCGCCTCGTGTCCAGACGTTCAAATATAAAATGTTATAGGCTGAAGTCAACATATTCTTTCAAAGTTTAAAATATGTCCCTGGGTTGTTTTACTTTCGAACCAAGTAACTCGTACACGTTTACATCTCTTCAATGAGGAGTTTGGTTCTTTATTTATGATGGGTTTTTCCAGCGATTCAGAAAATTTCTGACTCGGATTTTTCACTCCAAAATTGATTTGACACGGAGATCCAGTTTCCCTTTAAAGATAATCAAACTGACTTTCTCCCTCTCTCTCTATCTCCACGTTCAGTTTATGGCCATATTTAGTTACAGTTTTCCCGTTACGTTGGGTTAACAAAAGCTGAGAGACTATATACTACAAATCTCTGCGAAAATCATGAAACTACTTATGTGTAGTGTGCACAATGATCATGGTCTATATCGAGAACATTTTCCTTAGTGTTTAAGTTGAGGTGTCTCATGCAGTTGAAGTTTCATGAAACCCTAAGCAGACCTATTTGTATTCAGGGCTATACGCTTTAGATTTATTTAAAAAATATATTTTTGACTCTGTTCTTAAATTGTGCAGGAATATTAAGTTTATGGTGTTGAGATGAAGGTGCGCGGACTCTTACTCATCGTGAGATGTTTTTTTTCCGGTGATTTGAAAGCACGGAGACTGAACAAACTGTAGGCTAGAGTAACCAACCTTATCATAATGGCACTCAATACTGCACTGTACCTGGAGTGTATCCACTACTGATTTAAATACAGAGTCTGAAGTGGTTTGAATCAATTCATTCCATTTGCAACCTGCTGCTGCGACATGCGACACCACGGCCACTACTCTCGGGCCTAGCACTACCAAAATTCATAACTTATTTGTTTTTCTCACTGACGCACCAGTTATTACGACTGTAGCCATAATTCCATAACATACGGAACACACGCCTACTGGGATCATTGATAACAATAGTAACGTGAAAATTACGAGTCCCCTTTACAGTCACCATTGCTACTGTCATCCCAATACTCTACAACCGACCTACTACCAGCCCACACCTCCTGCGGCTTTCTCTACTACGACTACTACTGCTATACTTACATCTTCAAGCCAAAATCTCTAAGTCTCGGGCTAGTTATGCTGTAGCTCAGCAGACCAAGTCAATTCTATCGTGGCCTCCACTAGCCTTTTTTTTTTTTGTGGCACAAGCCTAGTGCGCATATTATCTCACTATAGCCAGGTCACTTAAACAATTACTACAGTTTCTATAACAATAAATCTGAGGTCAACCATAACAGCGATACAGCTCGAGACAGTCCGAGAGAGGTCGTGGATACCCCAAGTGTTTGAATTAGTGCGACATTATTAGTCCGCCTTTGGAAGTTTGGAGTGTGAGGTTTGGCTGAAGAATGAGAACAGCTTCGCCTTTTGCACGTAAAAAGGACTCCCGTGAGCGAAGCATACTTCCCCTCCCGTGCGCCATTGTTCCGGCTATCCTGTGGAAAGACAACATTTGAAGTGACTTTTTTTCACGTGCACAAAGAGGGCGAAATGTTAATGCAGTGGTTTTCGATAGTCTATGGAGACCCCATTTCCATCTCTAAATGCCGTTTCTTTGCTTCACCACCACCTCTCTCTTTAGTGGGGTTTTTTGGTGATTTAGCGTTTCAGGTACACGAGGACCACTCAAAATGTAAACTCAGAGAGTTTCGAAGTTTGAATCACTGGTTAGGCTCAGTAAACATTTTTCACATGCTTATAACATCAAAACAACAAGAATGATAACCACACGCACACACACACACACCTATTGAATTATGGAATGAAAAAGCCATTATTATTATTATTATTATTATTGTTATTATTATTGATGATGATGATGATGATGATAATGAAAATAATAATAATAATAATAATAATAATAATAATAATAACAATAGTAGTAGCAGTAGTGGTAGTAGTACTGGTTTGTGCGTGTATTAACACTACAGCGTTCTTCTTGTTCTGAGCCTGCGCCTGACCTGCGGCGCACAGGCTCCACGCGCCCCAGCGCAGCACTAATCCGGTTATGGAACACCTGGAACCGCGATTCGCAAAAAAAGAGGCACTTTTCTGCGACGCTCGCAGCAGTGCACCTAAAAACGAGCAGTCTGTTACCGTGCCCCCCCCCCCCCCCCCGCCCCCTAGAGAAATGGGACGTTTCCCTTCTAAATTAAACTGTCCGCACAACACATGACATGATAACTGAGAGATGACAGATCACATATTTCACACATTAGTTGTCTAAGAGGGAGGAAGGGTGAATGTGTGTGTGCATGTGTGTGTGTCTGTGTGTGTGTGTGAGAAAGAGAGAGAGAGAGAGCGAGAGAGAGAGAGAGAGAAAGAGAGAGACTGGACTTTTTATTTGCAGTTTTACCTTAAGAAAACTGAACGTAACCTCTTGTGGAATATAACGGTACTTGGAGTATTTGATAATCTGCAAATAACGTGTGCAACACCAAAGCGAAATGACAAGCGAATTTAGATGTGATCATTTTTAATTCCCATTACTTGATTTTAAAAACGTTGTGGTACAAAACCATAGATTTTACTGAAACAAATGATGACTTCCTGGGAATCAACTTATCGACCACTCAAACACTCACAACGTGACTTTTAGTTTAACTCAAACACCCAACTCTTCTTTTCTTTTCTTATCTAGTTCCTGAATAAACTATCAATACTTAGACTCAGGCGTTGAATAATCCACACTCCAGTTTTTAAACATCATTGTGAAAAGGGAAAAAGGGAATCATTGTTCTATCTGAACCCAAAGTTTGATTGCAGTCTTCCAACTACGTGATTGATCGGACTGTCTGAATGAACTGGGGTTTGTATGATTGACGTGAGTTCCTCAATGAACTACAAATAAAGAAAGGGACTTCAATGACTGAACGGTTTCGGGGTCGGTGGTGGTGGCGGTGGCGGGGGGGGGTGGGGGGGGGTGGTAAGAAGGACATACAACGTGAACGAGCGGGATGAGTATACTGGATGTCACCATGTTATAAATAACGTCTCTTCTCAATAGTGTCTTTTTCTACAGACAACTTTTACGGCACTTACGGCGTCACATCCTGCTGTGACACCCGCACTTCTCCTCTGTCTGTCTATGCTACTCCACAGTCTAAATACATCAATAAATACCTTTCAACAGACTAACGTTTGGTGTTGTACTTGCATACTGTCTTCACGTCTTACGTTTTTTGTACTCAATATTCTCTCAAAGTCAGATAAAGTGTGTGCTAAGGGACCTAGTCTTCAACAGTCAGAAAAAAAAGTTGAGGGTTAAACTCTCTCCTTCAACTTGTAGACAAACCTGGAGACATCTACAAAGATTTATAACAGACATTATTTAAGTGATTCCTTAATTCCAGGCAAAATTACTAAAGACAGTTTTCGCATGATAAACTTTAGACCATCCAGTAGTGGTGACATATCGCCTTGAACTCTTGAGGTCACCAGCAGCACTAGAACGTTTCTGCTTCTGGCCAATCACAGAGCGCTGTCAGGCCTCGAGACTCATCCCGCACGAACCAATCACAGGCCTCGATGTGCTGAGGGGAGCCAAGAGCTCAACAACTGATAAAATGTTTGAGGACCGGTCGTAGACTCAAAAGACAAGTGTGTCAACAACAACGGAAAGGAGCCCAAAGACTTTCTAACTACCAAACATCAGTTTATCAGAAACTTCATCAACACAAACAACCTGGATTTCATTGTGTATTAGCTTCACAGAATTTGTTGCATACTTCCTGGTCGGTTTTCTTTTTTTTTAAGTTGACTTTTTGACGACTTGGTAACACATCACCCAAAAGAAGGGAAGGTATTCCGTTACAGCTTTGAGAAGTGACCACCAAAAGATATTCAAAAGGATAACTTCGGTTCCGTTTTCCTCAAGTGCTCTGTGCACCCCGTTTTGTGCGACTCAGAGGGTGAGGAGATATGACAGCATTAGCAGGGGGCATTTCCAGAATGATGCGCCCCACGCCACCACAGAATTACCCCCGGGGAGGCTACTCGCTGGAAGGTAGGGAGGTGGTATTACTGGCCCAGGCATACATAGGCTACGTCAAATCTACAAGTGTCGAAATCTCTTTAACACTCATGAGAACATTTGAATGGTTCAACATGTTCGAACATCTTTTCTATAGCCTTGACGAAAAAGTGGTTTCGAGAATCAGGCCTGTCTTGTAAACTTTTGTTGCACTCACTCGTGACATCAGGAAGGTTATTCATTAGATACTTTTTTCTTTCTTTTTTTTCTTTTAGAGATAAAACGTCTCAAATTTACTGCAGAGTCAGTTAAGACATTTTCTATATTTCTTGTTTGTGTAACTCAGAAAACTGAGAAAATATTTCAGCTGTTTATTGCAATGCAACAGTTTACTGAAATACAACAGAACAGAACAGTGTTGCTCCACTTCACTGAAATGTAACGTATGTGATGAATCTCTCTGAACTGTCACAACAGTCATATATTTTTCGCCTAACATAAACGAGTTTTGCGTAAAAAGTTATTTCTATTTGAGTGCGCAACAGGTATATAATGTTTTGGGCAGCATTGATGCGTCATAAACTGCAGGCAAACGGACTTTTATCATCATCATCATCATCATCATTATTATCATTATTATTATTATTATTATTATTATTATTATTATTATTATCATTATTGTTGTTGTTGTTGTTGTTGTTGAAGTTGTTATTGTTGTTGTTGTTATTCTGTCACAGTGATCTTTTGTGCAAAGATGTAGGCTATTAAAATATCAGTATGTACCAAGTCTAACATTAATATTGTCAACTAATATTCATGTCCGCCTTGCAGTTTCCACACCGTTAGGGCAGGGTCGGGTGAACCAACTCGGTGGAGTTTTTATCAATGGCCGACCTTTGCCGAACCATATCCGACACAAGATCGTGGAAATGGCTCATCACGGTATAAGGCCATGCGTCATCTCTCGCCAACTGCGAGTGTCGCACGGTTGCGTGTCCAAGATTTTGTGCAGGTATCAGGAGACAGGTTCCATCCGGCCCGGATCCATCGGGGGTAGTAAGCCCAAGGTGAGCCGAGGGCGATGAACACTCTCTCAGATTTACCTGTAATTTATGTTGTTTGTTACTGTCAGTTTGTGTCGTTTCTTAAAAGTTGTCAGGGGTTATTAGATTTGTGTCTGGCTGCCCAACATTTTGGTCAATTAATTGGTCTTAAAAATGTGGAATCGATTTTATCCTGAAATTAAGGTTAAATTAGCATTTTATTTTGGGCCTTTTTAATTACTGTTAATAATTATAATTATATATATATATATTTGACAATATATATATATATATATACAAATAATAATCAAACTTCAGCAATAATTTATATTCTCATACGGGACTCGACTATGGATGTATAGACTGGCGAATTGCACAGTGTTACAATAGGCTATAAAAGTTTTCAGAGGAACAGTCAACTCATAGGCCTGCTACCGCAAGTGTTAATATTTTTGTAATTATGTAATTACGAAACAACGAGGAAACTTAACGTAATACAGACTAGAGGGATATTTTAGCTAAATGTGAGGTTTACATTAAGCCTATGTACAATTTTTAATGAAACAGATTAAGATATAAATATATATTGGCAATGTTATTCCAGTTTTGAAGGCAATTGTTCAACACGTAATCATTAGGAAATGAGTCAGTCTCCCTAAACACTCAGAAGAACTTTTAAAAACCGTAAAAAAATGTGTAAAAAGTCCATCAAATATTTTTTCATTCCTCTTTAAAAGCAGACAACAACGCCGGACGTGGATAAGAAGATCGAAGAGTATAAAAAAGAGAACCCGGGGATGTTCAGCTGGGAGATCCGGGATAAGTTACTGAAAGACGGCATCTGTGACCGAAATACCGTACCCTCAGGTAACAGCCCGCTGCACTTTATTTTTCCAGCGAAACAAAGCACCAATTCATCGGATGCCACAATGATTTCATTTCTTTTTCCCTTAGTCATCTTTGGCATGTACAGAGGACTATTTGGAAAAAAACAAAGTCTTTCACTTGATATTTATAGGAAATTCGAAATGGTACGTTAGCCACATTTAAGTGAATCAAAAATATACACATCTTTTTATGTCTGCCTGCCAGTAACTTTTTAGAAATCGCTCAACTGTCAAAACAACCGATTATTCAACACGTGTTAAACCACATTAAGTTAGCTTGATTCAGCATCATCTCCGGGTGTAATATCGAGAACAATAAGCAACGAGCTGAACAATCTCTTTTACACCCGTTTTTTTTTGTTTTTGTTTGCCCTTAGTGAGCTCGATCAGTCGCATTATGCGCTGCAAATTTGGAGGAAATGTAGAAGATGATGATGACGATGAAATGGAGAAGAGAGAGATGGAGGAAAATGAAAGACGCGCCAAACACAGCATTGATGGGATTCTTGGGGATAGATGTAAGTCTTTTGTTTGTTTGTTTATTTGTTTTTCAAGATAAAACGACGAACCATTAGAAGGGAGAGTAATGAATGGTTGAGGGAAACGCTTAAAGGGCGACTTGCAACCTTCCCAGCTGTTTTCGAGCGTTATTATTATTATTATTATTATTATTATTATTATACGATACAGTTGCCTCGCAATATGAAGACAGCCTCTTATAGCCTGCTAATCAAGGTAATTAAAACAAGCTATTTACCTGGTAAAACTTGTCCTCTCCAAATAACTTACTTGAACGCCGTCTTCAAAATATGTGACAGGCGATCATTTCGTCGGCATATAAGGCAATGTTTAACACTCTCTTAATCTGGAAAACTGTAACATTTTCCTCAACTGCTTAACTGATTTAGTTATTAAAAAAATATTCCTGAACGCTGAGTCGAAGGTATGGCTTGGCCTAAACGGAACGTTTCTGGAGACAAAACTGTCTGAATCCGTTAATCAAACATTTGTCCAAGTGTTTCGCTCACTAAAAAGACAGTTCCCGCTGCGCACAATCAGACACTTGAGGATGAACTTGGGAGACAAAAGCCCAAGAGTCCATGAGCCTCACGCTTGAGTTTGACATGCACAAAGCCTCGCCTAGCAGCAGCTTGGCCCGTACAAAAGACGCCAAGCTTTTCAAAATTTGGAGAGAAAAGAAGAAAAAACGGTCCAACAAAAGACAGGGAGAAGACATTATGGACGGCCAATAAGAGATGAATTATTCAGGGAGTAGCAATAGTCGCGATTCCGAGCAGTTTTATAGACTGCGAGCCTGGAGAAAAATGTCTATTTTCATCGGCAAAAATGTCTCCTAGGAGTCTTTATGGCTAGTCAAAGATGCCGTTTTTCATTCAAGAAAACAATTAATCACAATGGAGTGGTTTAAAACGGTTCAATTTCATCCAAATGCTCTGATACAGACTTCATTAACACTTGTTGAAGAGAGGTCCGTCTGGATTTCCAAACTCCGCATCTGCATCTGCCCGTGGATATTAATTAAACATTTAGATCAAAGATCTTCTAAAATACTGGAAGCTTCATCAAAGACCTTACTTTGCATATGCAAACTTCGAAACAAGCTGTTCACATTTTTGTCAAATCTTTCCACAATGTAATATCTACAGCAACAGGTTATTATTTTTGCTTATCGTTGAGACCTGAAATAACCATATCTGGCCCTCTTTCACGACTAACCCTTTTCTCACATCCCACTTATTATGTGGTCGAGACACGAAATAATGTAAACACAGCGTTTCACAATTTCAGTCAGGAATGTTGACTCTGGGTTTGCAGTTAAACTGTCGCGCAAGCGGCGACCTTCTTATGTATCGGCACTGTGATGTATACGCCTGTATACGTTTATACGTATACACAGATACTGAAATTTTCTAGGTTTTAACCCCCCCCCCCTCCAAATTCCTGAAACTTCGAGTTTGTTCTCGACGTCAAGTCAAGAAAGTAACTCTTGCGATTCTCCTGTCTCCTGTGCGCTCTCCGGGTCACAGTAGGATTGCCCGCTGCATGGGCGCTGGTAGAATCGTCCCACATTATACTCAGTCATCGCAATGAAAACCTTTTCTAGTAGATTAAATCGAGCCCTTTCTTCGCCCCCACTTTCATCTCAGTACAAAACCCGCCCCCTTCCTCTTTGCCTGGGGCGCGCATTCATTCCGCCACGGCCTTTTTTCGCTCTCCCTTTTCCAGCGTAGCCATCGCGAATACTGATCAGCGGGTGATTAGTTTAACAAACGACTGTTCATATGTTTTGTTTTTGAGATTGTGAGTCGATATGAGTTCTCAAAAAAAAAAAAAAAAAAGAGGGACAGACAGAGAGAGAGAGAGAGAGACGCGCGAGCACATGGGCTCTACGGTTTTTACGGTGTCTGCTGCGTTGCACAGATGCTGTACTTCAACTTTTTGTTTTTTTTTAGTGCCCGTTTAAAATTATCACTCCAAATGGTAGCAATGAAATCAGGGTTATAAAAACTGTCCCACTCGATAAAAACTGGTGATAATGTATTTCATTTTCACGAATGTCATTTTAAGACTATTAGCAGAACATCTAAACATCTACAAGTAACTTCATGTTGTCGTTACATTGTCCACATTTTTTAGAAAATATATTTTTTATATAACCGTAACAGTTTACTCAGTGATGTTTTATACGGTGAAATACTGAACTTCACAAAACTGCTGCGTGTCTACAAATGATCCCTGTTGACACGCTGTAAAGTTTTCTTTTTTTCTTTCTTTCTTTCTTTCTTTCTTTCTTTCTTTCTTTCTTTTTTCTCTCTGTCTTTCTTTCTCTCTTTCTTTCTTTGAGTTTATTTAGAGTGGAGTGTCTTAACTGTGGTAGTATTTCACTCTCTTGTGTCAGCCTGTGGGATTTGTTGTTTTTTCCTTTATAGCTTTCAATTAAAATCTGAAAAGGCTGTTTTCACTATCAAGAGGGTGTTTCTAGCCAAATATTGATTAAGTACGTGTTTACTGTGTCTATAGTTGTCGGTGAGAGGGGGCTTGCTGGCCCGTGGCCCCTAGCCCTCCAAACCTATTGTTGGGCTTCCCTAAGTGCTGAGATCAAAGGCTGTGTTTTTGGATTTATATGTCTGGGAAAAGCCAGTGCCGTGGATGGATGGTGGGTGAGGGTGCACTGGGCAGAGCTGGTGGATGTTCTGTGAATGAGACTTACTCAGTGTCATAATGGTTTGTTGAAACTATTAAATGTGTTGTACATATGTTTTGGTTTGTTTGTTTGTTTGTTTGTTTGTTTTAATCTGACATTAGCGTGTGATTTTGGCATGGAGAAAAAAAAAAGCATGACGTCCTAGCAGGATTTTGTGATTACACATGGAAATTCTAGAGGTTTTCAAGGAAAGCTTGCATGGATTTATTTGATTGCTTATTTATTTATTTATTTGTGTGTTTTTTTTAAATGGGGAAAATACCAGATATTAAATTATCATCATTCATTTTATTTCATTTGGCTTCAAATTTATCAGTTGAGGAATGATCTGTTTATGAGATGCATCTTTTAAGTTGTAAAAAGCGCAATTAAATTTAGAAATGAAATAAGTTTAAGCCCTGTAGTGAATAACACATATATTTTAGAAAAACAAAACAAAACAAGGTGGCAGTTGGCATAGAATTCGAAGAGCTGGAGCCCATTTCGAATCGACGACGCCACGAAACTCACACTCGGCCAGCGTGCTCCTTTAACCTGGAGAGGTTGAAATGTGTAAATCCATAAAAATCTTCCCACAAAGGCACCCATGCATGACAGCATCCTCTCTTTTCTATCATTCTATTAACTTTACCAAAACTGACAATCCTTTAGCCTCATTTGGCTAATTAAAAGTAGCTAAAGTCATCAAAGAGTGGAGGAGACACTCTCGCGGATTTGCCTTTTGCGGCGGGAGAAAAAAGAAAATTCAGAAATACAAACAGTCAAAGGGATCAGGGCCTTTTTTTTTTTTTTTTTTTCCTTTTTCTTTTCTTTTTCTTTTTTTTTTTTTTGAAAGGGGGTGTCCTGCTGAGGGCAATTGAATGAGCTTAGTTCTTTCAAACCTTCCATGGTGAACCCAGTCAACATGTAATAATTGGCTTCATTGAGTAGCATTCCACCAATCTGCTCCCATTCTCCCTGGCCCATTGTTCTGCACTGGGCTCTATGGCGAGGAAGACAGGGAGAATCAAGTGCTGACAAAACATGAAAGATTTAGCTGCCTTTGTGGACGAGAGTGAGGAGAACTTTGTTTGTGTAAATAAAATGGAGACCTGGCTCCTCCACTATATTGGCTCGAAGTGCACTCAATAAAGAGAGAGAGAGAGAGAGAGAGAGAGAGAGAGAGAGAAGAACGGAGAGAGAGAGACGAACAGAGAAAGAGAGGGAGAGAGAGAGAGGAACAGAGAGAGAGAGAGAGAAAGAGAGAAAGAGAGGGAGAGATAGTGTGAACGCATGTGGTGAAAAGAGCAGGAAAAACAGTGGAATGAGAAAAGATAAAAGAGAGAGAAAGAGTTATTGAGAACATAGAGGTTAGCTGTTTGTAAGTTTGAGTTGGTAAATGGTGATATATTGACCACTAGATGAGATGGGTGATTGTTTTTAAAAGCCAGAACGTGAAGGCCAATCTGACTGTGTATGTCTGTGTTGTTTGTAGAGACAAATGACAAAGAGACTTGTCCGGAAATAAGATTTTTTTTTTTTTTGTCCAACATGTTTTATGCCTTTTCTAGCCGTTGGGGGGTCTATTTTCGTCAGTTAAAACCCTTGTGTATTTTTAGAAGGCATTTGTGAAGTAGGCACAGGGATCGAGAGACAGAGAGAAAGAGGGAGAGAGATGGAGAGCGAGAGAGAAGGAGAGAGGGAGAGGGAGAGAGAGAGAGAGAAGGAGAGAGGGAGAGGGAGAGAGAGAGAGAGAGAAAGAGTGAGGGACAGTTCTGTCATTAGTAAGTAGAGGGCCCAGTGGCTGGTGTTGTGGTGGCTATTTCATAAGACCGTATGGTTGGCAGAATGTTGAAACATGTCTTTTGTTTGATGCAGTCATTCTCTGCTACGTCTGTGTAATTTACTTTAGCAAACTAAACTTTTTTTTTTTTTCCCCGAGAAAGAATTTAGGAATAGTGCCTTCAGAAAGAAAACTGTGAAATGAAAAGACTTTTGTATTTATTGTTATATGTCTATGTTCTGTTAAAGACTTGATCTGAATTGAATAGACCTGTAATAAACTCCCAACACCTGAAAACTGAACCTGAATCTGATTGTCCCTCAGTTTGACACTAGATGTGTCTCCAATTTTACAATGATTTTACCCGTGTTTTTTAATTAATTAATGAATCAATACATTTTTAAGATTGTGGCACTGTTGCATTGTCACTTTTACTGGCACTAAGAACGTACACACACACACACACAAACAAATGCACAGAGT
>NC_044499.1:3511313-3516313 GCF_902362185.1 Chanos chanos
TCTCTCTCTCTCTCTGCTCCTCGGTGGTTAGATCCACGTTCTCTGGGCAAAAGCCCAGTGAATTGCCTGCGGAGACTGAAACTGGCAGTGGGCAGAAGCATTTCCTGCTCCTTGGCTGATGGAGCTGGAGTTGGAGCTGAGGGGAGGAGAGGAGAGGAGAGGAGAGGAGCGGGCTCCCTCCTGCTTGCGTGACTCGTCTCGTTTAATTAAAGTTGAAACCTGGAGGGATTGCTCACGGGAGAACCAGGCCCAGTTTTCCCATCCACAGCACTGATACACCTGTGGGAATGTTCTAGAAAAGAAAAGTAAAACAAAGAGAAAGAGTTATAGTGATGTCACAACAGAAAACCAAACCTTAACAGAAAGCCAATGGTACAATTCTCTCTAATTTGGAAACAATGTATTCTTTCCTTAGTTCCATTAGAATCTTAGAATGGGCCATTTGATAGCATTGCTCATAGGGGTTTTCCAAACAAGAGCTGAAAATTCTGCACTTGTACACGAAGACTCAAACGGAAAATACACGTGATCTTTTTCCACGTGACATCCTCTCAAGGCACCTGTGTCCCACGCGGACAACTGAAAGTAACACCGCGCCGAGATGAATTCGCAAAGCCTTCCCTTCCATAGACTTCTGTATCCTCGGAAATGTGGCATCAGAAGTTTTGGTGTTCCTATCAAATTCTTGATTTAAGAAAAGCTCTGGAAATATTCAACGAATCTTGAACCACTGATTGTGCTTAAAAGATTTTTGTGTAATAAAATGTAATGGTAGCATTCATAGGTAGGGTGAAAATTCTCGGTAAACTACTGAACAGTGGTCAACAACGTTTCTGAGTGTTGGACTCTGCCCTCGTCTGCGTTTGGACGCGCCAGCCCACAGAGCGTGTGGTGTCCATTTCACCTCCACTGTTCTCTGCCATCTGGGGGTGAAATATCGAGATGGGTGGAAAGAAATGGGGGGCTTGGGGGGGGGGGGGGGTTGTTGAAAATGAGAAAAAAAGGAGGCAGAGAAAGGAGAGGTTTGAAACAGACGTAGCAGATGCGTTTTTTGACTGGTTGTGAGGGGGCTTTTTCAGAGACAATAACTGAGCCTGTCACGGTAGTTTGAGAGACGTAATCATTATTTAATAGAGTGGCCCCCCCCACACCCTGAACACCCCCCCCCCCCAACCCCCCAACACTCCTTCCAATCCAATGGTAGGGGCCCCTGGACTGTGACCGGTGCCCACGTTGTGGGGTTTAACGGACTCTCAGTCACATAGTCTTCTGCTGCATTACCCCTGAAAGACTCCCAGTCCCCTCCCCAGAGAACGCTATGCAAACACACACCAGAACACCTGCAGATAGACTGGCTCCAGCCCCGTGTGTGTGTGTGTGTGCGTGTGTGTGTGCATGTGCGTGTGTGTATGTGTGTGATGCTGAAAAATGGTAGTGGTGAGACTTTGCTCCCTTCTATCCGCTCTGAGGTCAGATGGTCAGATAAGTCTCGTGGGGTTGTAATGTTTTAGCGGGTTAGAGGAATTTGTGTTTTTGAATGTTTTGAGTACTTTGAGTGACTGAGTGATTTCTTTCTTTTCTTTCTCTCTCTCTTTGTCTCTCTCTCTCTCTCTCTCTAGCGAGTCATTCAGATGAAGGTTCAGATGTGGATTCAGAGCCTGGTCTGCCCCTGAAGAGGAAGCAGAGACGCAGTCGAACCACCTTCACCGCGGAGCAGCTGGAGGAACTGGAGAGAGCCTTCGAACGCACACACTACCCTGACATTTACACACGTGAGGAACTGGCCCAGAGAGCCAAACTTACAGAGGCACGCGTGCAGGTACACACACACGCAAACACGCATACACACACGCATTGACACACAAACACACGCGCACACACACACACACACACACACACACACACACACACACACACACACACACACACACTACACACACACACGCAACACGCATACACACACGCATGGACACACAAACACACACACACACACACACACACACACACATGGACACACAAACACACACGCGCGCGCACACACACACACACACACACACACACACACTACACACACACTTGTCTACTTTTGTGCTATCTCTCTCTCTCTTGTCCTTTCTCAAAAATGGGTGGCGGGGGGGGGGGGGGGGGGGGGGGTGAACATGTGGAGGACAAACTGTGTGTCTGCTTTTCACTGCCCTCTGGGCATGAGTCACATGATCTGATGCACAAACACAGTGAAACAGACAGAAGGCCTGTGTCTTCTGTTACTTCCTGTTTTTAATATGTCATTCTCCAACTGAAAACAGCCCCCGAAAAAACATACACCAGAATTAGTATCCACTTAATAAAAGCCTGTTATGGAGCATTTTTTAATGAAATCAAATCTGCAGTTCAGAGCATCAGTCCACAACCCGTGACTGACCTTTAACAGAGGAATGATGTCAGAGATGGTACCAGTGGGTCAGACACACACACACACACACACACCCACAGAGATGCATATGCACACACACAGATACACACACACACACACGCAGACAGGCAGGCACGCACATCAACTGGAAATATTACACCGCAGAGAATGGAAAATATGATTGATAACAAAAATAAATCCACATAATAATGATCTTATAAATATCTAATAACTAATCACATACATACTCACAGATGCATATTTTTTAAACTCATAATATTTTTTAAAGCTCGTTGTATTATTATTTTAATTTTATTTTTATTCCTCTCCCTCTCACAGGTGTGGTTCAGCAACAGAAGGGCTCGATGGAGGAAGCAGGCAGGAGCCAATCAGCTCATGGCATTCAATCACCTGATTCCAGGAGGTTTCCCGCCATCTGCCATGTCGAGTCTACAGCCTTACCAGCTAGCCGAAAGCCCCTATCCTCCCTCATCTATAGCACCAGGTTAGACAGTCCTTCTCCTCTAGAATCTGATTATATCTATAGCACCAGGTTAGACTGTCCTTCTCCTCTAGAATCTGATTATATCTATAGCACCAGGTTAGACTGTCCTTCTCCTCTAGAATCTGATTATATCTATAGCAGCAGGTGAGACATTCCCTCTCCTCTAGAATCTGATTATATCTATTCTAGCAGATCAGATACTCCTTCTCCTCTAGAATCTGAGTATATCTACGTTAGTAGGTTAGACACTCCTTCTCTTGTATCAGATTATATCTACATGTCTGAATATGAATGTGTGTGTAGACAGACTCTCTGATCTGAAATCTCAATGTATTAGACAACGTATGTTTTCTGTAATCCAACTCACATCTACACAAGAATAGTGTGACTTTCTATGTTATAATTGTAATACACTTGTACACCAAGAGTTTGCTTCGAATCTGTTGTCTGAATGAAGCCTGTCTCCTTTTGGTTTATGGGCTGTAGTTCTTTAATGCTTTTTGTCTCTCTCTCTCTCTCTCTCTCTCTCTCTCTCTCTCAACAGTTTCCGAACAGCCCAGTACAGTGCATCGGCCCCAGCCTCTGCCCCCAACCTCGGTGCATCAGAGTGGGCTTGGCAGTGCAGCGGGGGCCCAGGAGGGGAGCTCGGCCTACTGCCTGTCCTCCAGTCGCCACGGTTTCTCCGGCTACTCTGACAGCTTCGTCCCTCCGCCAGGCCACTCCAACCCCGTCAACCCCTCCATCGGGAACGGCCTCTCCTCACAGGTGGGTCACCTCCATCCTCCTCTACCTACAGTCACCCCCACCTGTCCAGAGACACCTACATCAACCTACAGTTACCACCACCTGTTCAAAGACACCTACATCAACCTACAGTCACCCCCACCTGTTCAAAGACACCTACATCAACCTACAGTCACCTCCACCTGTTCAAAGACACCTACATCAACCTACAGTCACCCCCACCTGTTCAAAGACACCTACATCAACCTACAGTCACCCCCACCTGTTCAAAGACACCTACATCAACCTACAGTCACCCCCACCTGTTCAAAGACACCTAGATCAACCTACAGTCACCTCCACCTGTCCAGAGACACCTACATCAACCTACAGTCACCCCCACCTGTTCAAAGACACCTACATCAACCTACAGTCACCCCCACCTGTTCAAAGACACCTACATCAACCTACAGTCACCTCCACCTGTTCAAAGACACCTACATAAGTCTAAAGTCACCTCCAGTTGTTTGAGGATATTTACACTTATCTATATTGAGTTAGACCAGTCTATGGGTCAACCCCACCCACAGAGTACTGTGAGGAGTGGCCGCTGGTCTTCACTATTGGAGAATTTGTTGCAACATTTTACACACACACACACACACACACACACACACACACACACACACACACGTGCAGAGCACATTCATTATGAGCCTCTAATGTTGTCATTGTTCCAGGGTGTGTGACAATGTGGAGGTCTTTTGTTTGTTGACACAGGTCTGAACTGTCATGTGATTTTTCATAAAAGATGACTGTGTCCTGGTTTGGTGTGGAGGTGCGTAAAGCCGTACGCTATGTGCCAGCGAGTTTTGAGATAGATGGTGGGTTCAGAATGAAAGTCTGAATGGGAAAGAGAGAGGAGAAGAGCAGATGAGAGGACGCTGACACAAATCAGAAGTGAAAAGACAATTACAGTCGATTACACACTCATCAGCTGTTATCCGCAGCGCTCTGTCCGCGGCTAGCGTGGCGCTAACACCCAGAAAATGAGCATTAAATGCTCCAAAGGATGGGCCGACTGCAGGCAATGCATACTGGGTAGTCTCCTTAGGAGAGAGGGAGGTCCTCAGGGCCTTCATCTGACTTCTGCACAGAACTGATAAAAAAAAGACGAAGAGAGGAGAGAGAGAGAGAGAGAGAGAGAGCGAGAGAGAGAGAAAGAGAGAGAGAGAGAGAGAGAGAGAGAGAGAGACGGGAGAATGGGGGTGATCCGGGCAATTCATCTTCTCAAAAACAAGAAAAAGCCTGGGGCAGAACTGAGAAACAATGAAGATATGGTATTTTTTCCAAACATAG
>NC_044499.1:3523813-3633813 GCF_902362185.1 Chanos chanos
CCTCACACTTATAGACCAACCCTCTCCCTCACACCGACAGACCAACCCTCTCCCTCACACCGACAGACCAACCCTCTCCCTCACACCGACAGACCAACCCTCTCTCTCACACCGACAGACCAACCCTCTCCCTCACACCTATAGACCAACCCTCTCCCTCACACCTATAGACCAACCCTCTCCCTCACACCGACAGACCAACCCTCTCCCTCACACATATAGACCAACCCTCTCCCTCACACCGACAGACCAACCCTCTCCCTCACACCTATAGACCAACCCTCTCCTCTCCCTCACACCGACAGACCAACCCTCTCCCTCACACCTATACACCAACCCTCTCCCTCACGCCGACAGACCAACCCTCTCCCTCACACTGACAGACCAACCCTCTCCCTCACACCGACAGACCAACCCTCTCCCTCACACTGACAGACCAACCCTCTCCCTCACACTGACAGACCAACCCTCTCCCTCACACCTATAGACCAACCCTCTCCCTCTCTACAAGGCCAGAGAAGAGAGAGAGAGTGAGAGAGAGAGAGAGAGAGAGAGTGAGCGAGAGAGAGAGAGAGAGAGAGAGAGAGAGAGAGGGAGAGAGAGAGAGAGAGAGAGAGAGAGAGAGGGAGAGAGTGAGAAAGTGTCAAATCTGCACCACTCTCATCCCCATCTCCTATCATCAGCCTCACCCTCAGCTCTGACAAAATCCACCCCCAACACCACCCCACCCAGAATGATTAGGATGTAACCTCTTTATTTAAGATGTTTCACTCAATCTCTCTCTCTCTCTCTCTCTCTCTCTCTCTCTTTTTCACAGGTGCCTTTCATTATTTGAAGTCGAACATGGCGTAAGTGGAGTTTTCTGGATGAATGGATGCATGGATGGATTGATGAACAGATGGATGAAAATGGACTGACAGTAAACTCTTGCACTTGAGATGATCCTCCGCACCGCCACACTGACCCCACCCCCCACCTGCACCCCCCCCCCCCCTCGCATTCGCCTTCCCCCACGCTGAGAGGATGTAACAAATAGAGGAATAGGAAAAGGTGGGGTGGGGTAAGGGTTTTTGTTTTTTGTGGAAACAAGGGGGCAGTAGTTGGGTGACTGTGATCTGGTAAGAGAGAGAGAGAGAGAGAGGGAGGGAGAAGGAGAGATGCTGGTTTGAATAATGAGGACCAAAAGGCCAGGATCTCCAGTTACTTGTCGTTTCACGTCATGCTCTCAAAGCCAAACATCACTCACTCGCTTTTCCTGAGGAAAGACAGAGAGAGAGAGAGAGAGAGAGGGTGAGACAGACACTCATAACAGAGAAATGAAAGGCAAACCCAGACTCAGTATTTAATCTGTAATTAATGACAGGGAAGGTTTGCGGAACCAGCGTTTTTGTTTTTTTTTTTGTTTTTCTCCAACTGGATTGCTGAGCTGTTAATGATAGACAATTCCAGTGGCAAATAGGAACTGCTCTCAAGGCCAGTGGTCTCCATGGCGATATGGAACAGAGTAGTGCCCCATCAGAGGTGGTGCTAAGTTTGTAATCTGACAGTTTATCACTGTCATCGAAGAGGATTTTGGTTCATTCCTGATTTTGGGGGGGGGGGGGGGGGGGACTCTTTGGGTTCCAGTGCTTTGCTGACTTACTGATGAGAATTCATCACTTCAGATAAAGTTCTCAAGGCACATTTTTGCAAGAAAGACAGAGAGAGAGAGCGATGAAAAAGAACTGTGTGAAAGAGAGAGAGAGAGAGAGAGAGAGAGGCATCCAGGAGGACATTCTAGAAGTATATGAATATATCCAGTGTGCAGAAACATGCATCGTCTGTGTCTGATTGCGTGTCGCCTGAGAAGCGGAGAAGTGTTAAGGAGTAAACCCAGTGTATGCTGTAAAAGAGTGTGGTACACGCTGGCAAAAGAAAAAGAGAAGGGGGTGTATTTAAAAAAAAAAAAAAATTTACAATAGGAGAATGTGGTGGAAAACGATGTCTGCCACACCATGCCAAAACCCAAAGAAAGTGCAATACACACGCCTACACACTATACCTCATACACCCTGGTCGAAAATAATCCAACCAACACACGTTTTAGCAAGTGTTACAACACTATATGTTTTTTTTTTTTTAAATTCATATAATATGTTTATTGTTTTGTTGATCCAGGTAAGAATGTCATAGTACTGGACTTTTTCCATTTTTTTTTTCCATCTCCATCAATCAGTGTCCAGTTTTTTTTTCCAGTTGTAGCCAGACATAGAGAGTATACTGTGTGTCTAAATAGAATCCACCAGAACCCTACACCTCTGCATTCTCTTCCGTCTCCATGGCAACTCTCTGCTCCAAATTCCATCTGAAGTAGTTATTGTTGGCCAAACTGTACATAAGTCTTAAACTCAGCGTCAGAGACTTAAACATTTATTTTTGATGTTTTGATGTTTTTATACATATATAATTTTTGTTTTCTTTATGACTGCATTAAAATATGTTGGTGTAATATGTCTTGTGTCCAATGCAGCACTGTTCACTATTTATGAGCAAAAAAATAAAGATGATAAAAAACGGAATCTTTTGTGTGTGTGTGTGTGTGTGTGAGAGAGAGAGAGAGGGAGAGAGAGAGAGAGAGAGAGAGAGAGAGAGAGAGAGAAAGAGGGAGAGTTTTTTTCCTCATTAATGTATATTTTCTAATAATATTTTATCATCACATCACATCAGTCAAAAACAAAAACTTAATTTTGGAGCGACTGAATGTTTGACCCTCCCAATAGCCCCTTTCTTTCTGTCTTTCTTTCCTTCTTTGGTTCACTCTCTGTTTTGTTCTGTCTGTTGTTATATGCAGGAATAAACAACAGATTGCTTTAGTTTTGTTAGCAGTGGATCAGTTTTCAGGTCAGAGGAGCTGGCCTCTGTGCCTCAGATGTGAGGGTAGCTGTGTATGCCGTTCTTTCTCTGTAGTGATCTGATTAAAGTTTTTGGAGGCTGTGGCTGTGATGGATTCCCTCTCAGAGCTCAGTGTTCCCTGGCCCGTTTAAAAAGCACTTTTTTATTCATTCATAAATATATCCTGTTTCATAAACACTCTTTCTCGACAAATTCCTGTTCCCCGGGGGACATTTAACACACTTAATGACTAAAACAGACGCGTGTAAATGATCTAAACACAACACACTCGCTAAGACTCACACACACACACACACACACACACGTTACCACGCTGTGGTCAGTGCATTAGGGTTCATCTGCGACATTCAAAACTCTCAGCAGAAAAGCAAACAGCCTCACAGTTGTTCAGCACTTCACACATTCTACAAACATTATTGATGTGAGAAAGTTTTATTACCCTGCCCTCTCTCTCCCTCTCTCTCTCTCTCTGTCCCTCTCTCTCTCTCCCCCTCCTCTTTCTCTCTCTCTCTCTCTCTCTTTCTTTGTCTTTTTTCTCTCCCACTTTCTCTCATGTGTCTGTCCTCTCCAGGATCATGAACCTACAGCTGGTCATGCCACTCTTCTGTGTGTGTGTGTGTGTGTGTGTGCGCACGCACGTGTGTGTGTGTGCGTGTGCATGCGTATATGTTTGTGTTTGTGTGTGTGTATGTGCATGTGTGCACATGTGTGTTACTTTTCATTACACACGATTAACATGCTAATACTGTTCGAAACACAGAGGCACAAATATGATCAGGTATTTGCGAGAGAGTTCTTTTTTTATTTTTAACTTAGCTTTCCTGCTTGAGCAAAAACGACTTTTTCTTCTGCATGTTTTTAACTTGTAGAACATGACTGGAAAAGAGCAAAAGAGCTCTCTCTCTCTCTCTTTCTCCTCTTTCAGTCGGAGCCGGTTGTCACTCAGACAGGCACACATTGGAGACGACTTAACCCCTGACCCAGGCAGTCTTTGAAATCACCAGACTACTTGACCATAGCTGACAGTTCAGAAGTCACGGGGGGCTCTGTAGTCTCACTGAGGTACGAGGTGAAAAGGGGGGGGGGGGGTGTAGCTGTAGCTGCACAATGATGCAATGATGAAAGAGCGGGGGTGAGAGAGGGATGGGGGGGGGGGTGAGCGAAGGAGGGGGTTAGGTATGCATGTATCCGCTGAACCTCGGCCGAAAACTCCCTGTTACAAAATCAGTTGTTTATTGTTTATTGTTTATTGCTTGATACATCCCTGTGAAGAAAAAAAGAGAGAGAAAAAAAAAACAAACTTGCAGATAAAATCGCTCTTGTTAAAACTTTTAGGCGTAACGTAATTAGTGAATGTTTGACAAATATGACTGAAGTAATTTGGAAAAAGAAATGATTTTTTTTTCTTTGAGCATAACAGCCAAATCGACGTCAACTTGTTATTACAAGTCACGACTGAAAACAAAACTCGAGCAGAGACACAGACATTACTCAGCACCTCCAACGAAAACGAATACAGCCAGCAGAGAGAGAAAAAGAGCGCCAGATAAAATCTGCAGACACTTGATACGGCTCGGTGTGATGTGTGGTTAAAACAGTGTTTCAACGGCCGTTATGTCGACGGAATAACTGTGAGGGACTGAGGTGGATTTGTTGAGTCACAGTTTGGGCTCTTATCTGGAGAACGGCTCTTTATCTGGGAACGTCGGAGCGCCGGAGCAGGCCGAAGAGCATTCCGTTCCCAAAGTGGCACGCTAATCGGCCTCTTCCCCCTCCGCTCTGAACGTCACTTCCACCGGGTGAGTGCGACCAGATGAAGAGACTGGTACAAAACCAACAGCTTTGACCCTCAACACAGCACGTACTGAAACCTCTGATTCAGCTGTGAGACAACAACTGACTTATTTTCTTTTTTTTTTTTTTTTTGTTTAACCATTTCAAGCTTCTTTTTTTTAATCCAGAAGATGTACAGTTTTTTTCTTTCTTTTATTTATTTATTTATTTTTTGTATGACTCTTGTCAAGACAGCAACTTCATCAGGACTCCTACAGTGAAACCTACACGTCAGAGGCGTTTTTCCTCCCTGAAGTTGTTGAGGGTGGGTTGGATTTAGAAGATTGGATTTAGAAGTTGTGGATTTTGAAAAACAAGCAATTTAGATAAAAGTGTGCTGTTGTTATCACTGTGAACTGCGACTATGAATCAGACCCTTCTGCTCGCTCTGCTGTCCAAGTGCAGACAGGTCATTTTGGAAGAGCTACAGTCTAAACACGGTCACCATAGCAACATCACAGCGGCCGCCGCCCCGGAATCAACCACTGTTGCGACCGTTAGGAGTAACAGGGGCACGTACGACAATGCTTACTTCTACATCCTCTTCGTCATGATTTTCTACGGAGTTCTCGCTCTCACTCTGTTTAAAAGCTTCGACCGCTACGATAACGCCAAAAAGGATCGGAGCGAAGACTCCGGCTCGGGTGACTCCGCACAGCAGAAATTTAGTGCAGGCCACGTGTCGGAAAAGTTCGACTTTGAGGAGGAGAACAGCGTCTGAGAGAGGTTTTGACATTTTTCGATGCCAAGAAAAAGTCAAAAGTGTAATGCGCTGAATCCGGAGTGCTAATGATTTCACCTTCATGTTTGTTGTCTAACTTTCTCTTGATTAAAAAAAATTAGAAACCCGAGAGTCAAGCCTACTTCAGAAGAGCGCTGGGCAAGAGATGAGAAAATTCACGTGGAAACGACATTATATTCGAAATTCTGGAAATTACTGTAGAACAGAACACTTTTGTGGGATGACTGTATAAGAGTTTAAAATAGCGCAGCCAATCAAAAAAAGAAAAAGAAAAAAGGAAATTTCAAAAACGTGTCCGAGTAGTCTGAAATACAAGCTGTTCGCTTAGTTTGCTGGATCACATGATCTGTCTCTTATAAATTTATATTTGACTGGGCATGAATTAGTTGATAGAACACAATTCAAATGTATCTGACAACAGATTTTGTGCACCTATTAGTCAATAATTTGAGTCATTAATTGTTTGCATATTTCAGACGATTATTATGTGCTATTTTGGACCATGATCTAACGCTGTTCTTCTAAACAGCCACACTGTACAAATTCATGTTATCGGCATGTAAATACAATGTGATCACAGACAGTGAATTGATATTAACTCCTGATTGCAGATGTTTAAAAGACAGTACAGTTAGACACGCCCACATTTACTTTACAAGTACGGTGTAAAGATTACTGAGTGTATGAGTTATCCGAGTGACAGGTTGAATAATTAGAATAAACAGAACTTTAATTGATAAAAAAAACCCAATGAAAAAGACTGTGTGTGACACTTTGTCTGTTTGGTTTTACACAGAAGACAATCTACACCAACCTGAAACTGTTTTTTTCACCCTCTGGTTAAGTATGAAATTTAGCAAAGCGTATTACGTGAAGTGAAGTTAAACGTAAGATTTGTACCAAAACTGTAATTAACTGACTGACAGGCGTGACTTCCTTTCGTGGAAAGTATGTGAGTTTAGATTCAACGACCACCTACGCACGAACTCAGATCTCATGTACGAGAGCAAAATCACTGTTATGTGTTAAGTCATTTTCACGTGTTTAGTCTTAAATTAAAAATCATAAAGTTCACAGTGGAAAATATAGGCATCTAGTGACTAATGAAGAAAATATGATGTTTAAGTTTTGCCATAGTAACACCATAAAACTTATGTATTAAGTCACTGTTTCATATATATATATACACATATATCTATCTATCTATCTATCTATCTATCTATATATATATATATATATATGTGTGTGTGTGTGTGTGTGTGTGTGTGCATATATATATAATGAAACAGTGACTTAATACATAAGTATATACACACATACACACACACACACACACACACACACACATGTATATGTATGTATGTGTATTTTAATCCTTTTTTTCATTTTGATCCACAAAGTAAGTCAGTTCATTAGCTTTGCTTCAGAACCAGGGGCTCAGAGAGCAAACAGTAGCAATCAGAAGGACAGACTACAGTGAGTACAGTACAGTTCTCACCAGGTGCTCCAGAAGTTAAGATGTTGTATACCACATCTCTTGTTGACAGGCGTGGTCTTGTACTGGGGCGTGGTCTCGTGTAGAGGCGTGGTCTTGGACAGGGACGAGAGACAGTGATGTTCTGAAGCCCACTCCTGTGTTTCACGACACCAACGTAACCTCCAGGGTACTGCTCCTCTTCAGCAGACAAGTGGAGGTAGATGCCCTTCTAGAAAGTTCCATCCCCACTGGACAAAACCTTGCCAAGCTCTGCACGCTCATTAAGGCCCTGTCCACTCCTCTGCCAGTAGACGATCACATCCCAGGGGTGGAAACCTGTGGCGTGACATGAGAGATACTGGTATCTTCCCAGTGTTATGAAGATACCTGAGGGAGGGGGGGGGGGGTGTCAGTTTCTCCAGAGTAACCCCCCCCCCCTCCCACCACCACTTTTTCTTCAGTTAAACATTTATCTTCAGAAAGTACTATTTCAACTCCAACAACACACTTTTAGCTAAGACCAGCGGAAAGCTAATGAAGCCAGAGGAAGACAAATGACCTCACGTGAATTTCCATCCTTTTGTTTATCCCTCACGGCACAATTCATGCTTCTCTGTCTGTCTTACTGCTTAATCACAATTACGGCCTGTCGGCAAAAAAACCAAACCTAACCAAACCAAACCAAACCAAACAAAACAAAACAAAACAAAACAAAACAAAACAAAACAAAACAAAACAAAACAAAACAAAACAAACCAAAACCAAAAAAAACCAAACAAAACGAAACCAAACCAAACCAAACCAAACCAAACAAAACAAAACAAAACAAAACAAAAAACCCCACCTTACATCAGTTCATCTGTGAAACGGAGAGGAATGCAGAAGAACACAAGTGCTACAGCCAATATGATTTGTCAGTAGACTGGAAAAAAAAATGCTGCAATTAAGAGCTGAAGAATCAGACCCTACCTCTACAGCAACACAGAACAAACAGCACTATTGTTTCCACTTTAGGAAGTCGTTACCACAGGAAGTGAGGTTTTTATAAGTTAAAATGTAGAACTTTTTTTTTTTTTTTCAGAAACCATACACGACGGTCAGATTTTTTCTGTCATGACTAAGAATCAAAACTTCAGCCTCTGATTGTTTGTTCCTTCATAATTCCTCAGAAAAGGGTTTTTTCCACCAATTATTCATTTTTTTTCACTGAAATCTACCAGAAATCATTCCAGGGAACAGTATTTTGGCCACCTACGTCTTCCTCTTTCGCTGTGGAATAACAACAAAGTAAAAAAGAGTGGGGAGCATTTCTTTTTAACTGAGGAAGAAGGAGTGAGAACCAGTGGAACGGGAGAGCAGCCCTGTGGTCCACAGGAGGAGGGTGTGAAGAGGGAGGAACAGAGTCTGTAAGAATCAAAGTCATAATTCATTATTTGGGAAGAGGATTTTGAAAATTGAAAAGGCTGTTCCTTTTATCAGCTGCTGCTCACAAGTTTTATCCTTATTGTCAAAACAAACTTAACAAAGATTACAAGTCATAAGAACAAACATAAAAAAACAACTAATAAACAAACAGAAACCAAATAAGGCCTTTGACGAATAAGGCCCAGAGGTTGAAACCAGCGAAAGGTCATGACTTTTAAATAATAAACACACACATACAAAGACATACATTATAAACTTGGGAGAGCAACAAATTTTTACCGTCAACAACAGAAAAACATCCAATGCACAACACACCCACCAGAAACCCCCCCCCACCAGTTTAACCATCACATCATCTCCAGTATCAGCTCATTCAGCAGAGAACTGTTTACACATATAGGAGAGAGGAGCATTTAAATACAAGAAAGTAAACAATCAATCAATTAAATAAACAAGATCAAATAGCTACAAATGAATGATTGTTTATATGAACAAAACAGTTTTCCCACAATAAAACTGTCTTTAACAAACTGTTTATACCTCTTCATATGCAATGACTCCACAGGTTCACTCCTGGAGATGAATACCTTTACTGAACAAACTAGTTATATATTTATATGTAATGTCTCTAGATCACCAAGTAATAAACAATTTTATATTACTTTTAAGTTATATATAAATTATATATATATATATATATTTCATATATATATATATAAAATGTATATTTTTATAAGTATATACACGTTTAAAATATAAACATTTTAGGGTTTAAAATATAAACATTTACTGTAACTTGTGAACGACTGCTGACCTTGAATCTAGAGCAGTGCAACACTGTAGTATCCCAGTTAGCGCTGAAGGTAATTCACTCAGTGTGGACCACTCTCTACTGATACTAACGCACCGATCATCTAAAATCTAATCTGGAACACATAGTGAACTGCCTGTCTTAAAATACTGTCATCTCAATCACATGCTCCTCTTTATTCACTCTACTGTTTCAGGAACATGATTCAATTCAGTGTTTCAATTCACATACAAATGTGTGTGTACTTTAGAATATATTTCAGTGAGTTTCTAGACAGGACAGATTAAAAAAAAAACCACATACACGCCACAAAAACATTTCGGCAACTGAGGAAAAAAAGTATAAGTTCTGTATAATTAAGAAGCAAAAGGAAAAAAAAACACACTTTCTTTGGTCTTTTTGTTTTTGTATTTGTTTGTTTTTTTTGCATTCCTCTTGCTCTCAGTGAGTGAAATTACTGTCCAAAAAAGGAGACAAGTTGGTGTAGTGTAAAAGCTCCACTGACTAAATTGTTAGCACAGCAGTTTATCATTACATTTATTAATCTGTATATAAGTCTGTAAACGGGCCACAGTATTTCACTCTCATACATTTGTCCACAAGCACGAGAGTTTTGTTGTTGTTGTTGTTGTTGTTGGGAGTGTTGTTGTTTGCTTTTTTTTTTGTTTCTTTTCTCACTTATTGGAATATAGACAACTAACTGAAGTGGAATAGAACAAATGAAATTGCATTCCTGCGTTCTACCATATGAAAAATGAACAATCCACGTTCAGTATGCTCCTAGTAAATGTGTTGTTAGTTTGTTTCCATTTTTAGCTTTTTAGTGTGTATGCTCCTAGTAAATGTGTTTGTTTCCAGTGTTAGAGTTTTTGAGTGTGTGTGTGTTTTGGAGGGGGGGGAGGTGGAACTGTTTCCAGCCATTGTTAAATCCAGTAACTGATGTATTATGATTGAATCTTATTCATAAACAGCTGATAAAAGAAACCTGATGTTTCCCCTCACAACTCCTTTCTCTGAGAGAGAAAGAGAAAGATATATCGAGAGATGAGAGACAAAAGAGAGAAGGAAAGAGAGATGGTGGGAGAGGCAATGAAAGACAGAGGGGGGGGGGGGGGGGGGGACAAACAGAAAATGTAGACCTCAGTCAGGCGTCATGAAAAGAGGGACTCATGAAACGTGAAGTTATCTCTTTTCAGCGCTGCAGGAAATGTTTTTTTCCAGCGTCTGCCTTTCTTCCCCCTCCTGCTCTTGTTCTTCACCATGAAAATCTTTTCCTCTTTTTCTTCACCATGAAAATCTTTTCCTCTTTTTCTGTTTCTCAGATTAGACTCTCTGCACCGGCCTCAGACCTGCCCAAAATCACCGTTCGTGGAGCCTGTGATCCCCACACGAGTTTTTTTTACATTTTTTCCATGTGAAGAAACCAGTTACTAACGTAATGAGGATGGAAACCATAGTGGTTACTAAATGAACAATAACGACATTGAGTGTGTCGCTTATCGTGCGGAATCCGGTAACAACCTGCAGTAAATACGTCTTCTTTTACACTTCTGTGCACCACACAGGCATAACGGCATTCTTCATTATTCATTAAGAGGTCATAACTGCTCTTCCGGAAGGTTCCATCCCCACTGGGCAGAGTTTCTCCAGTCTCCACATCCTCGTTAGGGTCCTTTCCGTTTTTCTGTCGGGAGATGACGATTTCCCTGGGATAAAAACCTGAGGCGTGACACACCACCGGAGAGGAAGAATCTCTCTGCACGAGAGACACCTCAGGAGAGATCCTTCTTTCTGGAGTGTTCCCTCCGTAGGGCACGTATATCTCCAGCCAGTCAGTGCATTTGGTTTTGTAGTAATAGTCATAGTACTCAAACTCAGCTCTGTTAGTTTAGCACTTCTGTTTAGTCTCGACAGCCTGAGGTACTGGAGCAACATACCTCATGTTCTGTAGATCCATAAAGTCCCCACCGTTATACCCTAACTGTCAAAACCCGGAACGTTCTTCAGTCTCATCATCCCACCCACAGCCATATCGCTGCTGGAGTGTGTGTCCACCTCCTGTTTAGATAAAGCGTTGCTTCAATATAACCATGTTGATGTCATAAATCCGTTGCATTTCGGTACTCGTTTTGGGTGTTTCTTGTCCAGAATTCCTCATTCGTAGCCTCTGTCATCCATTCCTGTTTGGGGGTGAATTTCTTTATGTTGCTGTCATAGTAAAGGACTTGATGTCCGTCTACCACACCCACTATCACAGGCAGTGGGAATCTGTCAGTGCCTGATGTTGCAGGGTAAACGTACTTCGTAGAGTGGACAGCTAGAAGAGAAATGGAATATACAGTTCATCTGAGAGGTTTGAATACCTTTGTAGATAAGACTCTTATGGCGATGAATTCTGCCAACCCTGCAATGAAATATTCAAATATGATCCTCGCAGTTGCTCTTCCTTACATTTAATTCCTTACATTACATTTACATTTACGTTTATTCATTCTGCAGATGCTTTTGTCCAAAGCGACTCCCAATGCAGGCAAAGTGCAAAACCTAGCAAATAACCACTGAGGAGCTGATTGCTGCGTAAGTGCAACTGCCAAGTTCATTATACACAGGCTGGATACACACGCAAGTACGTTAAAGGAAAATCACAGAGTGAGCTACAAGCAATATAAAGTATCGCCTGCCCTGTTGAAGTTAAGTTCTAGATTGATCTACATGGACAAAAAGAGCCAGTCGTCATAGGTCAGTACAGAGAGAAGTGCTGTGTAGTTCACATCATGGAATGATAAGAAGTGCATTAGAGGATAGAGTCATTAGGGGAGTAGGTAAGGGTTGAGTATAGAAGGGTGATTTAGTTAGTGGCTTGTGGAGGTAAATACATTTTCATTAATTAACATTGATACAAAAATTAACATTTTTATATTGCTTTAATGTATTTACATTACATTTATTTTTTTTATTAAATGTTCACATTATATTACATTTATTTTTTCATTACAATAAAATTTCAGTTTTCCAGCTAAAGATACAAAAATGAGCTCTCTTCAGTCCGAACCAACACGAGCTTACATATCGTCCCGTTTAAATGCTCAAATGAAAAAGAATCTAGTTCTCTTTGTGTCAACACTGTCTGTTCAAATGAAAAAGGGCTTTGTTTGTCTTTTACTCTATTATGGGCTCTCAGTCTATTATCCATTCACACTGACTTAAAACTCAGACCTGAACTACTTTGTTTTGTCAATTGTCTCCAGTAGCGCTTCCCTGTGTATGGAACACAGAGGGGGCGAGCGAGGAGAGCCCTCACGAGCGTCACAGATCCTCCATTGGACGCCCTGTGGGACTTGCATAGGACCTACGACCAACTTAGAATGTCATCCATAACTTTGTACAAATAGACATAAAAAAGGTTATATTTTTATTTATACGTGTTTTCTACGCAATGTCATCACTTCGACACGGAAGTTTTCACTTTCTTTTTTATCGGAAAATTGCAAAAAGATTTTTTAACCGTATTTATGATTTGAGGAAAGAAGCTGTTTCATGTTATCCTCCCCAGTACGTCAGTAAACGCCACAGCCCTCTCCTCATAGTACATATCTCCTCGCCCGACACTGGCCATACTTTCATGTCTGTTGACTGCTCCAACCGGCTGGCAGTTGGAGGAAGCGCGCAGCGATTGATTCATATGATCAAGCGAGCCGCAAAACCAACTCTAAATGTACCTAACTCAGACCACCTGCCGAGACAGACTCAGTTCGGTTGGTTTACAGAAGGCCTGGATTGGTTGCAGTGTTCTGAGTTCAGGTAGGCCTAAATAAACTGAAATGGACCATGCTAGAGCTTAAACCGGGCCAAACCGAGCAGTCTAGAGACTGAAAGTATTTTCTACATCTTTTCTACTTCTACCTCTTTTCTCAGATTCGTCCATTCATTAGTCTTTCTGTTAACGTTTGATAAATGTGTTCAGCCTGGCTCAGTGACAAGACAGGAACACAGGCCATAGCACTCATTAACTAGTAAGCTTTACTGAGCCCCGCAGCTCGTCAAGAAACGAAAATCTAGGGTGACTCCCATGTGATGTGGACACTCTCCTTGTCCTCATGACCCGTATGAACATTTAATAAACGTGCAGAAACCAAAGGTAGGCTATACAGATAAACAGAAGTGACACAGATGTCGTTTTTTCCTTAATCAGGCGTTATGTGCTCTGTTCAGGTATTCATTTAGACACCTCTGAGAAAGGGTGTGAAAAAATATAGTGCTTTTAAATTAATCTTAGACAGAAATGAAATAGAACAGTCATTAAAGAAAGTAGTCACTTTTCAGCCTTTTGACTAACATCAAGTGTAGTGTGTAAGTGTAGTGTAGATATTTCTTACAACATTTTTGTAATTATGGAAAGACATGCCTAAGTTTTGAAAATAATAGCATTTTATAGGACGCCGTTTTAAAGCCGCTTATTTTATTTTAATATTGTAAAGTATGAAATGTGAACATACAGACAACAGTTTGAATCAACCGCATTAAATGCTACAGTACAAACATTGGTAGCCCTATAATTAATGAAATTATCGCATACGAGTATTTATGAAAATCGTTACATGGTTTACGCACGAATTATCCCGTAGCTATATCCTACCGCTACACACAAACCTACGTGTAAACAAGCCTTTAAACATCCCACGCTGAAAGTAACACACAATATGACTTGTGCTTTCCTTTGGTGTTACGTGCAATTGCAAGGCGAATTCACAAATTAACAGATGCAAACAGCGATGGCAGTTTGGTTCACAAAATTACTACTGGGGCGAAAGGTGATAGCGGATGGTTTGTAATGGGCCCATGTTAGATTTAATCAGACCGAAAGCCTAGTGCAGTGACACGGGACTTGCTCGACTTTTGATCCGTACAAACCATCGTGGAGTGTAAAACAAGCGCTTCTCTGATTTCAACCTCTAAGTGACCCCAATGATCTCGGTTTTCAACCCAAAACGAGCGGGGTGGAGAGGAGTAGTAACGGTGGTGGAATTTTAGACTTTATCGGACCAGTGAATTAACGTCAATTGCATCTAGCAGGATCGCAGGAACGCTTCTAACAAGAACATACGCTTTTCATTTTGTCCGCATTTTGCGGGCGAATTCATAAAAGAGACGACAGGGAGCGAGAACCGAGCAGTATAATCTAAAGTAACGGGCGAACAATTCAAGCCGTTCAAATCTACCTCAGGCATCCCTCCACTCATACCCCCCTCGCAGCGACACAGGCCACGTACAGTATTTCCTTTCACTCCGCTCTGAGGTAAATCAAGCGCAGTGAACGCATAGGTTGATGGTGGCCTCTGGGATGCTGGAGTTGACGCTCCCATGAGACCAGCAGGTAGAATCAGGCCCTTGGAGTGAATCCAGCGCAAACGACCTCTGCGGATATGGTAACTCTGGCCCTCCGCTAAAATGTCTGTAGTCTAACCCCCAAGCGTGTTGATTCGCTGCTTTATGAAGATACGTTTTAAAAATTAATCGAAAAGGACCAAAAGAGAGAAAAGCAGAGCTTCTTGTATGTGTTTAATATGAAAAGACAAACAAAATTTCCGTCAGACTGCCAACAGATTTTGAGCCTAGATCAGGTCAAGGTTTGCAAGTATTAAAACGTGCAACAGGCTGTTGTAGACAATAATTTAAACCAGAATTTTTGCAATTTACCAAGATTACAGAACAACCTATGGAATGAAACCTTATTGTCATATTAACGGGACTGCGTAAAAATAAACAAACAAACAAGCAAACAAACAAACAAAAACATTCAAGTGCATGTGTATACAAGTGATCCAGAGGAACTATAGGCTTCTAGAGTAGGTCTCGCCAATAATTTAATCTGGATTTTGGGGGTGACAGTGTGTGTTTTTCCCACCGCAATTTGTTTTGAGTTTATCTTAAATACAGGCTGATTTTTGTAGGTTAAGAAAGTTTTCTCAATCACATGTGTAGTCATGTGACAAAGTGCATTTTTTTCATTCTTACTACTTGCGAGAGATGACAATGGTCTATTTCCGTAAATTAAATAATATTTTCTGATATTACAAATTATATATATATTTTAGATAACTAGAAACATGGATTATTAAGCATTTGTCAACAATGTTTCTTTCTATAATACACAAACAATTCAATACAAAACCATACACAAATGGCCACAAGCATACAGACATTTGTCAACTGTTGGTAACTAAATCATGACCTATTAAGGTAGATATGGCTCAGAGAAGAAATGGAAAGTTACTTAAGGTTTTGTTGCTAATATTGAAGTAGAATATGAAGAATAACGTGACACTATTTTATTAAACCGGCCTCACAAATTACATGTCCAGGTGTGACCACAGACAAATTATGCTTCCCAGAATAACTGATTTTTGGAAACTGTAGGACACGGGAATTTTTTTTTTTTTACTTGGTCTTGGGAAAATGTAGCAGAGGAAGACACGTGCTGAGCACAGAGAGGAGGTCTATTCTGCCCTCTAGCGAGCTCATCCAAAACTTCATGTTCCTTATTTAGTCTACCTTCTGTTTTCTCGGCGTGTGTGCACATACACCCACAGCTAACTGAAAGTAATTCACTCTCCCAGGTCACACACCTACTGCCAGATGTCAGAAACAGGTTTTAACTAAAATTAAAGGGGCAGCTCAGCTTACATAAAACATAATTGCTTCACACACTGGAAACATCATTGATGATGCAGTCAAAGATCGACAGATATTCCTTCATAGGCTGAAATGTTGATTAGTTTCCCTGAGCAGTGGAGATCAGTTTCTCAAAAGACTTACTGATATTGATAGGAGTGATATCCTTTTGATGACAGGAATAGTACTGATCACAGTACACAGAATAAGTAAGAAAACCATAAAGAACCATGAAAAACCAATGCTCGATTGGGATTCTCATAAGCTTTGAGACTACACACTATGTGGTTCATGTCTGCCAAATCCCTACTAATTTTCTATTTGCGTCAAAGCTATGTCATGGCTTAAGAAGAAGAAGAAGAAGGAAAAGCTTATTCATTGTTTCAAAAATAGTTCCACATTTGTCCCATTGATTACTGTTTTTCATTTAGTGGAAACCATGTAATTTCCTTTTTGCTCCCAAGATACAATTAGCTGGTTAAACAGACTCCTGTTAGAGACAGCTGGCATTTAGTCTCAGTTAAACTCTCTATGATGGCAACTGCACGAAACTCTTCAGGAACTGCTATAACGAGAGGGCTGGCAACCTAAAAACAGCACTTCATTGAACATACCTTAAAATAACCGTGTAACTAGGCTTCAAACCAACAACCTAGTTGTCATTTGCCTTTCAACCCCTTAGCAGGAGGTATTTGAAGGCCTACGAGGACAAATTTAAACTCCACAAAAATCAATAACTTGTGCAAACAGGTATTCATATTTAACCTTCCTAGCAGACATATTCACTGCTACTGTTTGAGAGAACTCTGAAATACACGTTGCCAGTTGCCACTTGGTTGAAAAATTATCCCACTGATGCTCATCTGAAAAATATTTTGGAGGTCTAAAAAAAAAAAGCTGTGGCATTGAGTGTGACATTTGTAACTGAAACTGAATGTGTTTGTCAGAAACTAAACGAATCAAAGCTAAACAAAACGGAGAACAAATGCCCACTTAATCTCTCAGTGCTTCAAAGGCCTTATGTGCACATCTCTGGGAAAATGAGGAAACTATTCAAATCTGACACATTAAGCAATGAAAACCGACATGTTATTGAACTATAAGGAATATGCATGGAAACCCAGAGTTGCTGCAATAGTTTAAGACTCAGATGCCCAGGCAGAGCTGTGTTCTTAATGCATTAAAACGAGATTAAGGTATTTGGAGCACTTCATCTGGGTCTAGGTCAGTTATAATAACTTGCTGGCAAACACTGATTGCACTGATTATAGCAACCTAGAAACCAGCGCCTCCTCGAGAGAGCTTAAGTCCCTCAAATATTTATTTATTTATTTATTTATTTATTTATTTATGTGTTTTTTGTCGTGACATTGTGTATCATCACTATATATTGCTGCTAAATGACGCTTCTGTTTCCATCGTGGCAATGGTGAATAGCTGGATGTACTGATTCTCCTCCCAGCCTTGGACATGTCAATGGGACAGGTGTTTTCCTTTATACTAATTTCAGTTCAGTTTAATTTGTGCAGCGTTTTTTATTTCGAGACTGCCACAAAGCAGCGTCAGAGAATCCTTTACACTCGGCGTGCGAGAGTCATCCAATGATTATCACTCTCATACTAGAGTATCACTTTTTTTTTATGGGGTTCAAGGTTTGCTCTTGGCATGAGGTTATGCCTCCACCAATTCTGCAGTAGCATCGGAACAACAACAGGGGGTGGACAAAATCTTTTCAGTTATAATGTGAAATTATTTTTCAAAATTATCTTGTTGCAGTTGACAGTGTTGCCCTATTAAAAAACAAACAAATAAACAAGCAAAAAATACATAGCCTAATCTCTGGGGTGCAAGTACATGCAACACACGTCTCACAACAACTCCCTATATCTAAGTTCTGAAAAACAGGTTAAAGGCAAAACGACCAGCTCCGACCTAAATTCAGCAGAGCAAAAAGACAGACGCATCTCCAGAAGATAGGAATTGGAAGGAGCATACTGGTCAGCTGGAGCTACACACACGTACAAGGACCACGTATACTGACTCTGTACATCCAAATTCCTAAGTCACGTTGCCAAGCCGTAAGGTGCAAATGTTTAAGCATTCTGTCATCTAATGTTCATGTCTGACCTCGTGACAAAGTCTACTTGTTGCAACAGTTGCTTCAACAATGTTGAAATGATTTAATGAGCTAACTTTGAACCAAGTGTCAAAGACATTCTTGTCCTATCTGATGAGGAGCCTAGTCTCACAGGGATTTGCGCTATTGGTACGAATGTCAATTTGTACTCTTGGCACAAAATTTTCGCAACTCCCCAAATTGCTCATTGGCAAGCTTCTGGAGGTTAGCATTTTACATAGTTAGCACGTTAGCGTCTTAGCACATTGCGTTAGCATCACAGGACCACAGAAAACATCAAATGAATTACTTTTATATTTAGAAAAATATATGACTACGCGCAGTCAGCTAGCATATGGTAAGGTCAATACTTTATCTCAGTTTGTAAACCTGATGACTTTATCCTTGTCCTTATTGTAGAAAATTATTTTGATGCGTCTCTACACAGTTTGTTTCACCAACTTCACACACCTCCCTGATAGAAGAAGTGGACGCCGGATTATTAACTGTTAATAAACGCACCCTGCCAAAGGTTTATATCGTGATAGCAAATCCCAAGTGGGGAGTTTTCATGCCACGGAGTACAAATTGACATGGTTTTCAACTGGATTTCTACTGGGATTTTCTACTGGTTTTCAACTGGAATTTCCACTGGGGTACCAACTGCGCAAATCCCAGACTGTGTTCTCATTTCATTTAGCAACACGTTGTTTCACCAAATGGCAAAGCAGTGTGATTTCTGACATGTAGACGTTAGAAGCTTGACCTGAGGATGTTCTAATATCATCTCAAGTAACTTCACGTTCAGGACATTCGCTTGACATGTAGGTTGATTGTAAGGTCTGACTGAAGACAGTGCTGTCGTGCTTTCACACGCCATCCTGTCACGCGTATGGTCATATCTGCGTGACTTTAATTATTCTCAGGGTGCAGTCTTCACAGCTACGTGTCTTCACCTGTTCGACAAACTAGACAGGAAAATATCCTCTCAGTATCGTTAGTTCAGAGACTGATTGGCATTCTTCAACGGAATTGTCTGCGTCATACCACAGTGTGGGTCAGGGGTCGGCAAGCTGCACGCGGCTCTTTAGCCCCTTTCTAGTGGCTAGCTTTGTCAAAAGAAATATATGGAAATGTATAACACTATTTTTTTTTTTTTTAACATTTTGCTATCATTGTTGTAGGCCTAAAGTCATCCTTAGATTATCGGATTGTAAAAATATGCAGCCTATACACAGAATAAAAAAAAAGTCTTGGTGGAAAGCAGAGAATTTAATAGTACGTGGACGGATTTGTCTGCTTTCACCACCAGTACTGCTGGCTTACTGGAATGTTTGATCTGCAGCAAGAAGTTAGCAAACAACAAAAAATGTGATATTGAAAGCACCAGATCATTGGATCATTGTAATGGAAATGCAAAGTAAAGTACCAGATGATCATAAATAGCCTACCGCAGCCACCTTCTGGTAAAACATATGAATGACTGCTCATTTAGACCTATTAGTGATGATGATGGGATAATTCAGACTAATAGGCTCTGGTACCTGCATTTAAAGGGCTCAGACATTTTTTTTCTTTCTGGCCAAAAATTCCTCCTTAGATAGTAAAGGTTGCCGACCCCTGGCTCTGTGTGATGCGTAAAACCATTACGTTGGAACTTGCAACGTAATGGTGACTGCATGAATGTGACTGCATTCATGTGAAGTGTATGGACTCACATTCTGAATGGCAATCAGCATTTTCTCTTCGTCAGCTTTGGACCGAACATTGAACTTCACCACTGAAACTTGTCTGATCATCTCTAAACAGACATACAAACAACAATAACAACAACAACAAAACAGTTAGTACCAACTGCAAAAGACTTAGATGCCAGATGCATGTTAGTTGTCCACATGGAGTTCAAAATTAGATTGTAGAATTATGAGAAAAGGAAAACCCACTTAAATGCAGATGTTTGTTTGAAGTCAGTTCTCTGAAAAAGATGTAATTGTAAAAAGTTTGGCCCAAGAGTAGTAGGGTGACTGACTGTAACTAACTATGTACCTTTATCCGCTGCAGATGTTGTAGTCTTTTGAGAAGGTGTAGTAGTAGTATTTGTAACCCGTGGAGTAGTTGTTGCTGCTGGTGATGTCGTTGGTGTAATTGCTGAAGGAGATGTTGCAGCTGTTGAAGAAAGTAGAGTAGTTATTTGTGATATACTTAGTGTAGTAAATGATTTAGCTGTTACTGGTGTAGTTGTAGGAAATGTTGTAGTGGTTGATGGTGTACTTGTTAGTGTAGTCGTTGAAGTAGGTGGTGCAGTTGTGATAGATGTAGATGTCGCTGGTTTAGTTGTTGTAGGAGGTGATGTGGTTGTTGATGGTGTAGTTGTTGTTGGCATGGATGTTGGTTGTGACATTGTACTGGAAGGTCTTGTGGTTGTCAGTAGAGTAGTTGTAGGAGGTAATATTGTTGCTGTTGATGTTGGTAGCGTGGTTGTTGTAGAAGGTGGTGTAGTTATTGTAAGGGTTGTTATTGGTGGTGTAGGAAGTGGTGTAGTAGTTGTTGGTGTGGTTGTTGTTGGGGGTGATGAAGTTGTTGATGGTGTAGTAGTTGTAGATGGTGATGTAGTTGTGGGAGCTGTTGTGGTTGTCAATAGAGTAGTTGTAGGAGGTAATGTAGTTGCTGTTGGTACTGATGTTGGTAGCGTGGTTGTTGCTGAAGGTGGTGTAGTTATTGTAAGGAATGTTGTTGGTGGTGTAGGAAGTGGTGTAGTAGTTGTTGGTGTAAGGGTTGTTGTTGGGGGTAATGTAGTTGTTGATAGTGTAGTTGTTGTAGGAGGTGATGTAGTAGTTGTAGGCATAGATGTTGGCTGTGTGGTTGTTGTAGAGGGTGATGAAGTTGTTGATGGTGTAGTTGTTGTAGATGGTGATGTAGTTGTTATGGTTGTTGTAAGGAAGGTTGTATTTGAAAAGCTGTCGTCTCTGGTAGCTGGTGAAGGTGTTGTGCTTGATGCTGTGTTGAGGGATTATAAGGAAGACAATCAAATCACTTATCATCAAAATATTTTGAGGTTAGCAAAATAATATTTACACAAACTCACTGTATGTTTGTGTCTTGTGTTTGCATTAAGTGTGTGGTCAGGTGTCTATAGATACACCAAGCAAATGTTGGTTTGGACCTCCTCAGTGAATAAATGTGTACTGACAGTAGCTGTATTCGGTGTTCTTGGAAGCACAGTACAGGAGGTCTGAGTGCTTGTCGTAGCTAAAGATGACGTAGCTGACCAGGTTGGACTAAGAGGAGTGGATTGACTAACTATAACTAAGTGTGTGCCTTTGTAGGTTGACTGACTGTAACCAAGTGTGTACCTTTACCAGCTGGAGTTGGTGTAGTCCATGTAGAAGTAGGTGTAGTAACTGTGGTCTGTGGAGTAGTTGATGCTGCTGGAGACGTAGTTGGTGTAGTCATTGAAGGAGATGTTGCAGCTGTTGAAGAAGGCAGAGTAGATGTTTGTGATGTAGTTATTGTAGTAAAGGATGTAGCTGATGTTGGTGTAGTTGCAGTAGAAAATGATGTAGTTTTCGATGATGTACTTGTTAGTGTAGTTGTTGAAGTGGGTGGTGTAGTTGTTGTCATAGATGTAGATGTTGCTGATTTAGTTGTTGTAGTAGGTGATGTGATTGTTAATGACGTAGCTGCTGGGGTAGTTCTTGGTGGTGTGGCTGTCAGAGGAGCTGAGGCAGTTGTTGATGGTGTAGTTGTTAGTGTAGTTGTGGAAGTAGGTGGTGCAGTTGTGATAGATGTAGATGTTGCTGGTTTAGTTGTTGTAGGAGGTGATGAAGTTGTTGATGGTGTAGTTGTTGTAGATGGTGATGTAGTTGTGGGAGCTGTTGTGGTTGTCAATAGTGTAGTTGTAGGAGGTAATGTAGTTGCTGTTGGTACTGATGTTGGTAGCGGGGTTGTTGTTGAAGGTGGTGTAGGAAGTGGTGTAGTGGTTGTTGGTGTAAGGGTTGTTGTTGGAGGTAATGTAGTTGTTGATAGTGTAGTGGTTGTAAGACGTGATGTAGTTGTTATGGTTGTTGTAAGAAAGGTTGTATTTGAAAAGCTGCCGTCTCTGGTAGCTGGTGAAGGTGTTGTGCTTGATGCTGTGTTGAGGGATTATAAGGAAGACAATCAAATCACTTATTTTCAAAATATTTTGAGGTTAGCAAAATAATATTTACACAAACTCACTGTATGTGTGTGTCTTGTGTTTACATTAAGTGTGTGGTCAGGTGTCTATAGATACACCAAGCATATGTGGGTTTGGTAGTTTGGACCTGTAGTAGTTGTAGTCTGTGGAGTGGTTGCTGCTGCTGGTGATGTAGTTGTTGGTGTAGTCATTGTAGGAGATGTTGCAGCTGTCGAAGGAGACAGAGTAGATGTTTGTGATGTAGTTATTGTAGTAAAGGATGTAGCTGTTGTTGGTGTAGTTGCTGTAGAAAATGGTGTAGTTGTTGATGGTGTAGCTGTTAGCGTAGTTGTTGAAGTAGGTGGTGTAGTTGTTGTCATAGATGTAGATGTTGCTGGTTTAGTTGTCGTAGGAGGTGATGTGATTGTTGATGAGATAGTTGCTGCTGATGGCGTAGCTCTTGGTAATGTCAGAGGAGCTGAGGCAGTTGTTGATGGTGTAGCTGTTGTGGGTTGTAGTGTGGTTGTTGATATCATAGTTGTAGGAGATGGTGTAATTGTTCTTGGCATAGATGTTTGTGTTGAAGTTGTTGTAGAGGGTGATGCGGTTGCTAATGGTGTAGTTGTTAGCAAAGATGTTAGTGGTGTGATTGTGGCGGGTGATGCAATTGTTGTTAGTGTAGTTGTAGAAAGTGATGTAGCTGTTGTTGGCTTATATGTTGGTGGTATGGTTGTTGTTGAAGATGACCTACTTGTTGATGGTGTAGTTGCTGTAGGACTTGCTGTAGTTGTTGATAGTGTAGTGGTTGCAAGAGGTGATGTAGTCGTTGTAGGCCTAGATGTTGGCAGTGTGGTTGTTGTAGGGGGTGATGAAGTTGTTGATGGTGCAGTTGTTGTAGACGGTGATGTAGTTGTTATGGTTGTTGTAAAAGGGGACATGTCTAAAGATCTGTCTGCCCTAGTAACAGGAGCAGGTGTTGTGCTTGATGCTGTGGTGAGGGATTACAAGTAAAACAATGAAGACACTCATCACTAAATTACTTTGAGATTAGCTAAGTAACATATTAACAAATTTACTGTATATTTACCTGTGGTAAATCAATAACAGCATCGTTGTCTGAATGACATGTCAGACAGTGCCATCTTGGCACGTCATGTGTACATTTTGAATTGCTGTGAAAAGTGGCAGAGGGCAAAAAAGTTCAGACTCACAATTTTTGCAGGTCTGTAGGTAATCCGCACAGCAATCTCCAAGCACCAAACACTGTTCGTCACAGAAACAACTTCTACTGCAGCTGTTATCCTGGCCCGGACAACACAGAATTGTGGGTGTCAAGCAACTCCCTGAAAGACAATGACTTTTCCATTGACACTCTGTCTTCATTAACATTTTTTTAACAATCTCCTTTAGATTAGAGAAAAGTTGATAAGTTCTTGTCAGTTTACCAGAGGCTGATGTCATGTATGTTTTTTTTTTTCTGCACAACCTGTTCTGAGTATTTTTTTTTTTTTGGCTTCCTTCTTTGATATTAAATAAAACATTTATTGAATGTAAAAAAAACAGTTTAAGTATTATAACCCGCCCCCCCAAAAAAAACCCAAACAGTTAGTGAGACCTAAAAAACTTCTTTCTTTCTTTTTTTTTTCTTCCAGAAAGTTGAGATGAATCAGATGTAATTCTATCCACAGCAGATGACAGACAGTCACAATGGTCTTCTTTCACACTGTCTGGCAGTTCTGTTTTACTGCCAAAAACCTGTACATCTCTGACACCCCGCTCAGTTGAGACCTGAGGTTTCTAGCATCAAGTTACTGCTTTGCTTCATGTGAGACGTCGTGGAACACGTGTGTACTGAGGTACTGTCGCATGCTTGTGTGACTACTATGGCTCACCTCATCCTGATTACAGTTGCCGACACACAGAGACTGAGACATAAAACCCATCAAATGACAAGAAGTGTGCCCGTGTATAGCAGTGTTTGTTTTTGTTTACATCGTTTCTCTAATTTAGCATGTTGAGAACAGCAACATAAGGGCTGTGTTTGTAAGAACATGATATACATTTTATACGCGTTTAATGCATATTTCAGGGTTCAGACGTAAAATCATAACGTGTATACAAGAGACTATAAACTGACTTTAATCGACACAAGCCAGATATAATCATTTCAGCCTTGCACATTGTGTTCCTTCCCTGATACATGGAGGTAGTGTTCGGGTCAAGTGCAGCGTTTACGTCATCAGGGATGGACTTTCTGTGGAAACCCCGCGTTGTGCTCCTTTACATGGTGTGCTCGGTATTTGGCTTTTGCGATATATTACAAACTATTGACAACTTATTGTTCTCCTTAAAGCTCTGCGTCTATGACAGAACCCATGCCTGTGCCTGTGCTTTATGAAGTGCATCCAGGCCTTGAGTAGTGTTCTGGCCCACACTCCTGGTTGAGAGCGGTGATAAATACGACCGGTGCCTCGTGGTCCTACAACCCAACAGTTATCTCACACACATTGTGTTTAGCAGAGTTGTGGAGAGTTAAAAAAAAAAAGTCATTCTTTAAGTACTGTTTTATTTGAATGTCTCTTTTTTTTTAAATTCATAAACATAACTTGCCGGATAAAATAAGTTCTCTCTGAAGGGATTTAGTTTCCTTCAATCTGTGCATGACTGGAAAGATTTTTGTTACGCAACCCGTCAGCAGTCCTGCGAAACAATCTAACACTTAAAATAAGCTTGCCGTTGTAAAACACAAAACCACTGGAAAAAAACCCTGAAATCCATGCTTTGTTTTCATAAGCTGGTTTTGTGTATTTTAAAGAAAAAATAGGCTGATTTTACAGTAGTAACATGTGTAAAAGTTCATTGATTTCACGCTCCGGGTTGTTTGACAGAATTTGGTCTGTAACATGGATTTTAACAGCGAAATCTGAAGTCGATGTAAGAGGTCTAAATAATTTCTCTGAACTAGTTTTTGGATCATCAGAACAAACCCAGCAGACCTGGCATGTTAATGTTATTGGTATTGTGAGAATGATAAGAGTTTCTTGATTGTTTTTCTTTTTTTAAATTCTTCTTTTCTATTGTCTTTTCTGTGTGTCTTACACCTCTGATTCATACTGCTGTCCGGCGTTCCATGTTTAGACCCAAACCCCCCGTCCCCACCCCCAACAAATTCTCAGCACAGAAACTATGGTGACTGTGGTGATTTCCCAAAGAAACACCCAAAAATGAGGGTTAAATGATAGTAATAAAGAAATGATAGTGATAAAATATAGTTTCCGGTTCCAGGGGTTTAGGCAGTGATCGCCGTAAAGCTGCTTTGAGACAGTTTTGATTGTAAAAAGATCAATACACATAAACTCAAAACTTGAGGTTGTCGTGGAACCAGCCTGTATCAAAATGGATAAAGCAAAGTCACGGCCTTTTCTACGTAAGGTAGAATGTGACCGAAAAAGAGAAAGAGTAAAACGCAAAAATACACCAAACGTGGAACGGAAAAAAACACAGGCTACCATAGCTACATTTCAGATAGCCTGTCTCTGATTCAAAAATTCAGATGTCATTGTGAAATGTTCTGTAGTCTTTCTGAGCGAAACACTTCCACACACACAGCACACAGCCTGCCTGCGAGGTTACTCGAGCCTACCTTTTCCATAACTGTGTGCTGTTGACGTTTCATACACAGAGCCCGTAACTACCTCACATTTGGACCCGGATGTTCTGAAAAAACAGTAAAGGTCTGTTCTCTACATACCTGTTGTCTGTCCCCTAGCTTCATCCATGCTGTTCAGAAGCAGCAGGACAAATGCAAAGGCCAACATCTTCACCGACAGTCACGTCTGTAGACTGTTAAAATAGATTTGTGCGTGAGCAATTAAGTTCACAAGAAGTGACATGCGCGCGCGCGCACGTGTGTGTATAGGTATGTACTTTTTGACTGCTTGGTACAACCTGTTATCAGGACATTCAGGCAGGTAATAGTTTTTCAAATTTCGTTAGAATTTCCTTATTAGATTGTGATGTGAGTGCACACTATGCCGGGTATGTCAAGAATGCAGAAGAACGTTTTTTAAAACTAAGATCACGTGATGTCGTGTCTAAACAATGATTATTATCATGTCAGGGCACTGGCAGTGCGTGAATGTCAAAGTTAAAAATACACTGGCATAAATGTATGTGCAAACACTTCACATTAGAGCAGAGAACTGATTTTATACATCATGGAAAATTACTGTGTTTCACATGTTGCGGTAATTTTATCAAAACAACAGTAAGCTTTTGGACTGGCAGTCAACCGGGCTCAATGTGAAGATGAGGATCGTGTTTTGAAAGATACATTTCCTGATAAGACAAATATTTTTTTTAATTTTGCCTTATTCTGTTCACAGTAAAAGATGGACACTTGGCATACATGTGCAGGTGAGGGAAACAAAGCCAAAAAGTGGAAAGTCTGTGCTTTTACAGACTGACAAGAAAGCAGGAAAGAGAGAGTGTGTGTTTGGTGTATGTGTGTGTGTGTGGTGTGTGTGAGTGTGTGTGGTGTGTGTGAGTGTGTGTGGTGTGTGTGTGTGTGTGTTTTGCAGTCATTTAAAGCATGAACAACCGCACTGTTTTTGAGATGTGTGACTCTTCTGCTTTGAGCTCAAAAGCAAATGAGCCTGGTGCAGCCGAGTGGAGAATCTGGATTTTTTTTTTCTTTTTCTTTCTTTCTTTTTTTGACTTACGACTGCTTGCGAGAATAACAAAGAAAATGAATAAAAAGTTTTAGACAAATCAGTGGGTGAAGTGAACAAGTGCAGGAGGCTTTTGAATAAGCAATTATTATCCAACTGCCCATAAAACTCAAAAGACTCACAACCACCAACCCCCCCCCCCCCCCCCCCCCCGCCCCACACACACACACACACACACACAAAATTCAAAGCTTACAGGTGAAGCAGAATTGACGTCACACGTGGAAGACCAGATTAGAGCATTCGCTTGTGAATAGGCGACAAGGAATGACGAGCATTCATTTTTGTTGGCCGAGGTGCAGTGCATAACAGGGACGGTCCCGGACATCTTGGAAAATAACGATTATTTGTTTGAGAAGGAGGAAATTCTAAGATTTCACTTCACAATCAAAATGAAAACTGTCAGTTATGCACTGCTGGACTGTCTCAGCAGCTACATGTATTACGTTTATGGCGGGAAAAGAAAAAAAAGCCATTTCACGATCACTCAACGAGCCAACGCGTATGGTTACGTGGGTCTTTCAGAAATGTACCATTAATATGGAAACCCTGACACTTGAAAGATTGTTAGTGCGTCAGTATGTTGTCACCGTGCTTTGGTATGAGACTCTCAGTTATGCATGCTTTTCATTGTCTGTTCCCACCCCTTTCTCGGTGCTCTCTGAAACGTTTTTCAGAGAAATATTGCCATTGCAAAATCTCTTCACTGTAATCATGCGCAAAACCCCTTCATAGTGTTATCAGGAAGTTATAATGAAAACTGACTTTTAAATTACTTTTACTTCCTTCTTTGATATGCAAAACCAAGTCCTATCAGGAAAAGCCACATCCATAAGATAGATCCAAAGCAGCCAACATGCCGCTTAAAGAAAAAGAAACTGATAAACTCTCAAGTGGTTTCTAGTGTGAAATCAGCGATTTCTTTGACATGTCCACAATCCAATGAGAAGTTTATGAGTTTCTCTGGAACTGTTTGTCAGTTCAAATAATACTCCTTAAAGATAACTCCAACTGTCTGTTCAGAACCTGGATGAGTTTATGGCAACCTTTATTTAAAAAGAAACAAGTTAAGAAACAGTTTAATGAATAACTATTAGATAAATACTGAAAACAGATACTCTTTGGGTAAGTAAACATGCACAGATGTGTACACGGTGTGAGATTTTGCAGGGAAAAATTGTGTTTTAAAATCTAAAATCTAAAATCTAAAAGACACAGCTGAAATAAATATGACACAACAAATGAAATATGCTTTTCAGACCTTGTTTTTCCAAGAAAGAAATGGATGTGTTTGAGAATATTTGCACATTTACACAAATGCAGACATTTATACGAGCAGAGAAAGATTAAATCATTTCCGTCTCTCACAGTTTAAGAGATCAGACAGCGTAGATTAGAGCATTAAACCACTGGAATTCTACGATGGCCTTATTAACATCCCGGCCAAAATAAGTGCTAATGTATCTCCGTTTTCAAACATAGAAATGAAACGCTTGCTTAAACTCACTCAAGTTTACAAGCTTCATGGTAACATTTGACAAGGAGGGAAAAAAGTGCTTTAGAAGTCTGAAGTGAAGGAAGGCCAGGTCGTTTGAATAGACGCATTGTTAATTGCACAGAGGGTAATTGCGTGGGTTTTGAACCCTGAGGCTTTTGTCTTTTGTTCCAACTTGGGCTTTAGGCACGGGTGATGGTCCGCAGGAGAGTGGAGCGTCTGGAAAAGAGGACACGCAGAAAGGACACTTTTTTTAAAACATAGAGGCAATGGAGCCATCAGTAACAACCAAATCTGCCCCACTTCACGTGAAGACTATTTCTACATTTTGCATTATCACTGCTGCAGCGTCTGGAAAATATTCCTATGGAAAGACTGTGTGTGTGTGTGTGTGTGTTTTGACTATTTAAAAGTAATGAAATTAATGTTAAACTTCGATATCTCACATATGTACAGTTAGACACGTTCAACTGGAAGTGAGTCCAAAACTGTCCCTACAATGCTCTAGTGGGTTTAAGACAGGTCCAAAAGCGGTTGAGACATTCTGAAGGCTTTCCTGGATAATGCTTTACAAATTCTTCCCGAATTACACATATTTGTAGACCCAGAAAGCTTCATTTTCACATCAGTAAACAAACACTCTGTATTCTAAGGTATTTCTCAATCGCCTCCATCATAGCCTTAGAATGGAGATGAATGTATTCTTGTCCCTATTGTAAAATCAGTACTTTTATTGTTCAGACAGAAATCTCTGGGTAGATATGTGCTGTAAGTATATACTGAATGACTTATAACGAATTGGACAATAAGGAAAAGAGATGAGTCAGGTTTTATGAGTCACTCTGTAGACTCCTTATTTCCCCCGAGGCACGTCAATGGGACTAAAAGATGTATTCGTGCCAGAGTTACACCTAAATATTCCGTGAGCTTTCTCTGCTTCCTCATGCTCGTCGCGAAATGCAGAGCGCTTTCTATTTTTTTTTTTTTAATTTTTCTTTTTTGGCTCCAGCATTCAGAACGGAGAGATTCTTACTTCCGTCTGATAAACAAACGCTCCTCCGTAACCCTCCAGCTCTCTCCAAACTCTTTCTCGCTCTTGGCTTGTTCTCCGTCCGGCTTCATCATGTCGTTCTTTTTCTTGCCATCAAAGTTTCCGCACAGACCCCCGACTTTCTTCTTGTACGTGTGAGGCAGCACAATCTCTGCAAAAAAAATGCGATGCCAGACATCAGAGACAGCTTAGCTTAGTTCATCTATTCACATTGTTAGCATCGGCAAAGGTATGTGACAAACACTTAAAAGTATGTCACAAATGGTTTACTTTAGAAGAATCAAGGACGCGGATCAAGGATGCCATCTCATCCCCAATCCGTAAATGCCTTCGTGGTCTGTGCCAAGAGGATGGATGAAATCTGATCCTAATGTAAGTTCCTTGTACTTTCTCTGAACTGACAGATAGGAGCGTTTAATAACTGAAATGATTATTGTTAGCGTTTCTGCACCAACCTGCTTTGCCTTTGCCGTTGAACTCCACCGTAAGCCCAAAGTCAGTCGTCAAGTAGAGCCTTGAGGAGTGTTCCCTAATTTTCAACCCCGCGGATGGTGAAACGGGGAGTCGAACCTGTGCACCGTCAACCTGTTTCAGATGGAAACAGATCATCAAGTGAGTTACTTAGACATTTAGATAGTTAGATAGTTCAGATCTTGATATTTAGATAGTTTGGATCTTGTTACACTGATTAATGCACTGCTGTAGTTCTCTCCTGTAGCGTTTCTGATGAAAATTCTTTACATCTGAATATTTGTTACAAGAACTGAACAGGCATCACCAGCAGTGCAGTTCACCATATTGACCAGTTGGTGGCAGCACAAGATAATTTTCAAGAGCACTTTAAAAGAACTTGATCAGGGAATATCTTATCTGTTTTGACACCTTTTTTGTGAGGACTAGATAAAGGGAGTTATCAAGAGGACAGATTCAAATTTACAGTCAACGTCTTTCCAGTCAAAGGTTCTAACTTTTGCGGCCGCTTCTAAATGAAGTTGTGGCAACCATGTCCAAAGAGTTCATCTGAAGCAGATAAGGGAAGGTTTCTGATAACACTTCTGATTTCATTTTAGTACATGAGCGCCCTGAAATTCCGTTAGGTCACACGTCTCCTATCTCTTCTCTCATCTGTGACATGAAGGCCTTAGTCAACTTCTCTCTTTATCTCTATTTCTCATTTCTCTGTCTCCCCTCTCCCTCTCTGTCTCTGACACATACACACGCACACACACACACACACTCACACACATAGGCACATACAAACACACATACGCACATATTTAAGAGGGTATAAACGCTGTTCACAAACACCGAAGTAGGACAGCTCATCCCAAAGACTCGTGTATTGTGTGTGTCGTCTAAAACATATAAGATAGCAACGTTTCCAAATGGTTCTACAAGAAATGAGAGAAAACCTGGTTCATGCCCTTGTTCTCTGGATGATATAAACACCCTATATCAGCAAAAAAGACAGACAGATAGCCAACACCTTCAAGCAGTCACGAAAAAATGCGTAAAGAGTTTGTTGGCACTCACCACAACTTTCCTGTTCTTCTTGAACACCACCGTGTGGTTATAGACTCTGATTTTCATCTCACGCAAGCGACCGCGGCTACCATGTTCTTCACTATCGTCATCTTCATCACTGTCTTCATCGCTTCGACTGCTGCTATTGTCATCATCATCATCATCATCGTGGTCTTTGTCGCTGTCCTGATCGCTCACGACCTTGTTGATGCCCACCACATAGACATCTGGAAGGTTCTGTGGCAGACGAGTGGTTTGGACCAGGACGTAGGAGTGCTCGCCCTCAAACTCGTGTTTCATGTCATCAAAGGTTCTGTACTCTGAATCATCGTCAACAGAGCACTCGCTGAAATCTGTTCCAAAGAGAGGAATGAACTCGACTTAAGATGTTTTTTTAAGTTGTTTGCAAACTATAACACAGAGGTTGGCAGTTCTCCTTTTGAATGGTATGGTTATGTGGGCTTTTGTTCCAGTTATATGCAAATGCACCTGATTCAACCAATCGACTGAGAGACTTCTTACTATTTGAATCAGGTTTGTTAGATTATGATCAGGATTGTATGAAAAGGCCTGCTTGGTGTAGTGGTAGCAAATGCAGAGAGGAAGACCACTGTGGGATTTAAACATGAATCTCTCCACCAAAAGCCCATCCTGATAAGCAGAAGCAAAGTTTTTTCGCGATCACTTTTAGCTGTGGGCCTGAGTTAAGAATTTTGAAATGGTGTTCGGCTCATGGAAGAAACCAAGCTGATTTTTTGACTGTTCATTCTTGCAGGCTGTCTGCATGTTAAGAAAGAAGTATGTACCTGTGGACACACAGCTGAATTGTCCATCCTCGTCCATAAGACAGACATCATCGTCGTCACACTCATATTCTTCATCACACTCAATTTCTCCACGACCATCTTCTTCCTCACACTCACAGCGACGAGAGCAGTGATCTTCATACCACACCTGGTCAAACTGGAACCACACACACACACACACACACAGTTTAAATTTTATTACTATATCATTAAATATTTGCGATATTTAGAGCTACACAGAGGCTTAAATCCCATGTAGCATGTATGTCTGTCTGTGGTGCATATTCCGAGCAAAATATTTATCAGCAAACAATTGAAGTCAGTTTTTAGCTAATAATTAATTACATCTGTTCCTTTGTGTCACGTGTAACTAATAATTAATTACATTTATTCCTTTGTGTCATGTGTGTATACAAATCGAGCCACTCTGGCCTCGTCTGGAGCCAAACCATTTTATCTCTAAGGTTATTTTTTTTTATCGTTGGCTTGCCTGCTGATAGAACTTACGTAATATTTGTTGCCTTGGTCGTCCTGGCAACCACACTCTCGGATGGGAACGCACGTGCGTTTTTTAAGTATGAATCCGTCGTCACAAACACAGCCCTGCACGCATGGCTCGTCTGCGTTGCAGTCGGGTTGTCCGTGCAGGTGTTTGCAGGTGGGCTGGCAGGCAGGCATACAGTCGGTGTAATGGCTGTTTCTTGGGCAGGAAGGTGCTAAAATAGAGATTTGATTGTGTAATTGTATTTGATTATGTAATTGTATTTAACATGTTATTTTTAAATGTTTTAACTTTCATGAATTTGAAGGCCTCTGAAACAGACACATTAACTCATTAAGTTCTTTCTGGGCAGGTAGAATACAATATGTCAACTGAACACTGTATTTGAACACTATATTTGAAATGCAAAACCTTACTTGGGCGTGGTGTTTCAGGTCTGACTGTAGTCTGTGGAGGTCTGACTGTAGTTGGAGCAGATGTCTCAGGTCTGACTGTAGTCTGTGGAGGTCTAACTGTAGTTGGAGCTGGTGTTTCAGGTCTGACTGTGGTCTGTGGAGGTCTAACTGTAGTTGGAGCAGGTGTTTCAGGTGCAACTGTGGTCTGTGGAGGTCTAACTGTGGTTGGAGCAGATGTCTCAGGTCTGACTGTGGTCTGTGGAGGTCTGACTGTAGTTGGAGCAGGTGTTTCAGGTGCAGCTGTGGTCTGTGGAGGTCTGACTGTAGTTGGAGCAGGTGTCTCCGGTCTGACTGTAGTCTGTGGAGGTCTAACTGTAGTTGGAGCTGGTGTTTCAGGTGCAGCTGTGGTCTGTGGAGGTCTGACTGTAGTTGGAGCAGGTGTCTCCGGTCTGACTGTAGTCTGTGGAGGTCTAACTGTAGTTGGAGCTGGTGTTTCAGGTGCGACTGTGGTCTGTGGAGGTTTGACTGTAGTTGGAGCAGGTGTCTCAGGTCTGACTGTAGTCTGTGGAGGTCTGACTGTAGTTGGAGCTGGTGTTTCAGGTCTGACTGTAGTCTGTGGAGGTCTAACTGTAGTTGGAGCTGGTGTTTCAGGTCTGACTGTAGTCTGTGGAGGTCTAACTGTAGTTGGAGCTGGTGTTTCAGGTGCGACTGTGGTCTGTGGAGGTTTGACTGTAGTTGGAGCAGGTGTCTCAGGTCCGACTGTAGTCTGTGGAGGGCTGACTGTAGTTGGAGCAGGTGTTTCAGGTGCGACTGTGGTCTGTGGAGGTCTGACTGTAGTTGGAGCAGGTGTCTCCGGTCTGACTGTAGTCTGTGGAGGTCTGACTGTAGTTGGAGCTGGTGTTTCAGGTCTGACTGTAGTCTGTGGAGGTCTGACTGTAGTTGAAGCTGGTGTTTCAGGTGCAACTGTACTCTGTGGAGGTCTGACTGTAGTTGGAGCAGGTGTCTCTGGTCTGACTGTAGTTTGTGGAGGTCTGACTGTAGTTGGAGCAGGAGTTTCAGGTGCGACTGTAGTTTGTGGAGGTCTGACTGTAGTTGGAGCAGGTGTCTCCGGTCTGACTGTAGTCTGTGGAGGTCTGACTGTAGTTGGAGCTGGTGTTTCAGGTCTGACTGTAGTTGGAGCAGGAGTTTCAGGTGCGACTGTAGTCTGTGGAGGTCTGACTGTAGTTGGAGCAGGTGTCCCCGGTCTGACTGTAGTCTGTGGAGGTCTGACTGTAGTTGTTGTTGCTGGACCTGGGGGTGGGATGTCTTGAAATGTAAAGAATGAAGAAAAAACAGTTTGAGACTTGGAGAGAAATGTGGTTCAAAGACATCACATTTCATTATGTTGGCACCCAGTACTTGGGCTTGTGCTCTTCATCAAGATCAGTAATTGGTGAAGACATACAAGCTTCCATTCGTCAACCCTTTCAGTGCAGGTGTGTAGACTGTATATCGTTTTTGCACTCCATACACCAGTGGTGCTACAACTGTAAATCTAATTAGTGTGTATGACTTGTGACTAATACAGGAATGGCGGAAGTTGGTTTTGTCACTGCTTTGTAATTATTTTGACAATTTACAAACATCTAAAATAAATGAGGCTGATTAATTGTGTTTTGTGTAACATTTGTTTGAGGCCTTGCCAAGTTCTCTGATTCATCCTGTGACACACTGGTTCTATTCCGAAGGTCGTACTGTGTGATATTTGTAACTGGGTGGAAACTTACCTGCGCAAGTTCCACGGTAAAGGGAAATATCATCGACTGCAACATCAGAGCGGTCGTCGGTGCCTCTTCGGCCCTCAAAGATAATCTAAAAGGGAGAAGAGTATTGCAGATTAAATAAAGCGAGAATACTTAACAACTTTCAGTGAGCAGTATTTAAAATATAGTGTAAGACACCTGAGTATTAACTGTAAAACTAATAAAGATTGGTGGGTATAAACCCACAACAGTAATTCAAAAAAAAAAAAAAAAAGGGCAGAGTGTGTGTGATAAGAAACAATGTATTAATTTTGGGCATTCACTGTGACTGAAACTGACACATCATAATCATGGTAATTTGCTTTTTGGATTCAAATGAGAGGGATTAACAGTACTGCTGCAACCTAGAGTATGGATTGTTCTTGCTTAAACAGAAGCTAGCTACAGTGTATAGTAGAGTGTAGAGTAGAGTACTAGTACTAGACAAGAGAAGAGTTTTTCAGATACAAATCAAAATGAAGAAGAAATGTGTACAAGCCTACAAGTATTTGAGTATAGATTTTTAAAGTAAACTTCTACAGTCAAGAGGATGTAAACACAAACAAACAAACAAACAAAAATTAGATTTGATTTTTATCAAGGTACCCAGAACTATTTTTATTTTCTTTGCGGACTTTCAGCACTTACCTGGAAGTTCTCTTCAGGCCTCAGGTCTACCAATGCCCTGTGCCAAAGGTCTCCCTGATTATTCCTCATAGACCACACTGACTGTGCCAAGCTTCCCTGCAGCAGGTACACAGTCAGTCCCATGGTGTCAGCAGTGCCGTACATGTGGTACCAGAACTCCAGGCACTGAGGAACCGGATCGGGACACTCTGAGCTCACGAGACGAGCTGTGTCTCCATTATATCTCCCGTCGGCTTCAATGTACAAGTAACCACCACCTGGGTAGAATCACAAACAAATCAGGATAACTTTTTTTTTTTTTTTTTATCTCGCAACTAGATGTAAACACGGAGTCTTGGCTCTTCAGTTTCATCTGTGTTCATTTTAATGGAGACACCAAGTTTATTTAACATTTAACTCAGATTTTCATCCAGTATTGTTTGTTGCCTGTATCTTTATATGCCTGTATCTTTTTTCATTGATTCTTATTGGTTCCTGCTGTGTTAATGGTGTTAATATTGTTTTGTTTGGTTTGATGTTACTTACTTCCACTGGTGTGGTCGTAGGAGGGCCCTGTCATAAGAGTGGGGGTGGAGCCATTCTGCCACGTCCAATCAAAACTGTCAGTCATCATCTGACTCCAGGCACAGAGGTGATGATCAAAGCTGCAGCCAAGGTTGCAAACTGTGAAAAAAGCATTTCAAATACAAATATCAGCCACTAATAGTGTAGCCATGCCGAATGTTTAGTAATAATATGAATCACAATCTATGTAATGTATTATCACTGTCAAATACTGTAACCTGTTTTGATACATTTTGAGAGCAGGAGCGGCTTGGGAAGAGTATGTACCTGGGTGAGGATCGGTGGGGCCTGGGTCTGGGATTGATGAACCTGTCAGTCATGTAAAAAACCAAAAATGAGTTTCACCTCTTAAAAATCTCCGGCAAAACTGAAATTCAGATACATTCTCAGACTATATGTAATAAACATTGTGAGCTCTACTCAGGGTTCAGTGTACATAAGTTCAGTAAGTGATCCGTGGAGCTTTTCACTGTGAGCTGACCGACCTTTACATTCCCCGAATGTTATTGCAACGTCATCCCAAGCCATGTCTGACAGAGCACTGGAGCCTCTGATGCCTTCCACTGAAATCTGAGACAAAACATAATTACATACTTTACTGTACATCCAGGACACCAGGACATACAGTCATAGAAACACATGTAAAAGGAAAGGGAACTCGTTCTAAATGTCTCACAAGGCCAATTTCAACACCTGGACAAATAATCTGTTGCAATAAGTAAAACAGGCAAGAGAATTAAAAACAAACAAACAAACAACTCCATTGTGTATATCTTTATAAGAGCAATTATTAAATTTTTCAGTACACTTCTCAGAATGCTTTTGTACCCATCGCTCACCTGGAACGGACCCTCAGCAGTGATTTGGACCTCGACTTTGTGCCAGAGGTCGCCCTGGTTGTTGGATTTGGTCCAGATCTTGGTGTATGTGTTGTGTTCCACCTGGTAAACGCTGAGTTTCATGTCGACTGCCTGTCCAAACATGTGATACCAAAAGCTCAGACAGTGGGTGCCAGGTGCCTGACACGGAGGGCTAATCATACGAGCGGAGTCTCCATGGTACACGCCATCACCTTCAGTGTACATATAGTGGCCACCTAAGGAATATAAAATTTTATCTTTAAAAAAAAGGTCCCACATTCTATCAATAGAATAGAATAGTGTATTTGAACATTTAAATGGGCAGTGATATGTTTAGGTTGAACCCGTTTCATGCCCAGTCTTCTTACTTCCAGTTGTATGGTCACCGTTTGGCCCAGAAAGGTCAGTGGGGGTTGAGCCAGACCATCTCGTCCAATCAAAACTGTCCTGGACCAGCTGCTCCCAGCCACACTCATCCCGATCAAAGTTACAGTTCAGTGGGCAACCTGTTGGATGTGAGTCAAATGAAGTCACACTTATGTAGTAGAAATGACTGAAGAATTGAGCTTACCAAACTCAATGTATGTGTAGACACTCACTTGCTTGGGGAGGTAGAGTAGTAGGTGTGTTGGTTGGTGGTAGCCTCGCTAAAGAAGTTTTGGAGAAAAAGACATCTCATTTGTGCTTCAGATGGCATGAAATATTATCCCATAAAGTCTTCTATAATGAACAGTGAATTCTTTTGTTGCAAACGTGATGCGAAAAAGTCAAAATGTTAAAAGCAAAATTCAAACATCAAAGCAATGTGACAACGTTTTAATACCAAATGCAAAGTCTTACTTGGGCGTTGAGTTGTTGGTCTAACTGTAGTTGGAGCTGGTGTTTCAGGTCCAGCTGTAGTCTGTGGAGGTCTGACTGTAGTTGGAGCTGGTCTGTCTGGTCCAACTGTAGTCTGTGGAGGTCTGACTGTAGTTGGAGCAGGTGTTTCAGGTCCGACTGTGCTCTGTGGAGGTCTGACTGTAGTTGGAGCAGGAGTTTCAGGTCCGACTGTGGTCTGTAGAGGTCTGACTGTAGTTGGAGCAGGTGTTTCAGGTCTGACTGTAGTCTGTGGAGGTCTGTCTGTTGTTGGAGCAGGTGTGTAAGGTCTGACTGTTGTCTGTGGAGGTCTGACTGTTGTTGGACCTGGGAGTGCAATGTCTTTAAATGTAAAGAATAATGAAAAATAGTGTGAGAATTGGAGAGGAATTTACAGGGACATAGTTGTTTAAAGACATTGCCTCAGCATGTTGGCACATAGTATTGGAGCCTGAGAGCAGTATACAGGGAAACTAAGGCAGGAGTAGGTGTCCAGCTGCTCTCCATCAAGCAGCAATTGGCCAAGGCATAAAAGCTTTGTATTATCAACCCTTTTAGTGTGGATGTGTGAACTGCATATCTTTATAACAGTCCATACACCAGTGGTGCTACAACTATAAATCTAATTAGTGTGTTTGACTTGTGAGTGATACAGAGATGGGTGCAGGTTTGCTATGTCACTGCTTTGTGACTGGTGTGTTGATTTATAAACAACCAAAATAAATGAGGGAGCTGATTAATTGTGTTTTGTGTGACATTTGTTTGAGGCCTTGCCAAGTTCACTGATTCATCCTGTGACACACTGGTACTATTCCGAAGGTCGTACTGTGTGATATTTGTAACTGGGTGGAAACTTACCTGCGCAAGTTCCACGGTAAAGGGAAATATCATCGACTGCAACATCAGAGCGGTCGTCGGTGCCTCTTCGTCCCTCAAAGATAATCTAAAAGGGAGAAGAACATTGCAGATTACATAATGCGAGAATACTTAACAACTTTCAGTGAGCTGTACTTAAAATATTGTGTAAGACATATGAATATAGAGAGAGACACAAGAGAGGGATTTACAGTACTGCTGCATCCAAGAATAATGAGTATTATTGCTTAAACAGGAGCTAACTACAGTCTTAACAGATGTCTAATGGCGTGTCAGTAGGTTTTTCAGTTACAAATCAAAAAAGAAAGAAAAAAAAAGTGTACATTTTAAAGCAAACGTTCATAATCGAGTTACATTTGATTTTAACAAGGTAACAAGAACTATTTTTATTTACTTTGCGGACTTTCAGCACTTACCCGAAAGTTCTCTTCAGGCCTCAGGTCTACCAATGCCCTGTGCCAAAGGTCTCCCTGATTATTCCTCATAGACCACACTGACTGTGCCAAGCTTCCCTGCAACAGGTACACAGTCAGTCCCATAGTGTCAGCAGAGCCGTACATGTGGTACCAGAACTCCAGGCACTGAGGAACCGGATCGGGACACTCTGAGCTCAGGAGTCGGGCGGTGTCTCCATTAGTTGCTTCGTTTCCCTCGATATACAGGTAGTGGCCACCTACAGAGATAAACGGAACACCCAGAGAAAGACTGCTCAATCCTACAGTGCCTTGGTTTTTTGTCTTTTTATCGTGGAAGATGTTTGAAATGAAGAGTGCTTCAGTATTTGACAGATTAAGAATGTTTGTCTGAATGTTTATTGATGACTCTGCAGACACAGACGTGCATATAGATTATTATGCTGGCAGGCTTCTAAAGCAGTGATTCAGCCTACTGATTAGACCCTGGTTTTTTTCACATCACAGCAAATTGGGTGAAGGTTTGCCAAACGAGTTAGCTGGCTCACTTCCTGATGTGTGGTCGGTCGAAGGTCCAGTCAATGGCGTAGGGGTGGAGCCTTGCTGTCTTGTCCAATCAAAAACGTCCGTCAGCAACTGGTTCCATGAGCAGATGTCATTTTCGAAATCGCATGCAATGCTGCACACTGTATAATAGGGTTTGAGAAAGAAAAACACAATGATATGTGTTTATCCCGTTGGTCACGAGTTCTGCCTGCAGTGCGTATGTGGTGCAGAAACAAAGAAACACTTCATTTAGACAACTGATTATAGCTGACCGTTTTTAGGATAAAAAATATTGTCACGCATAGATACATAAGATGTTACATAAGGTGTTACATAAGATTATCTCAGGTCATATGAGTCTTTTAATCGAGTAATACTGTTAAATTACCTGAATGGACTCTCTACAAAAACAGTAAATAAAACCCTCAGAAATAAACCTTTGCTTTTATTACGTGTGATTAAGATTAACATAAATTGTACCAGTTAATAAATTATAGCCAAACCAACATCACAATCCATTGTACCTGGATGCGGCCTCCTCGACTGTCGAACGAATGAGGAGGATGTTGAGTTCAGACCAGCATCCTGAGAAACAGTTTCTTCTGGTGGCAGAGTGGAGATCAGATCAGGTTGTTGAGCTGTAGTGTGGACTACAGGAGGCAGTAAATCTGTAGTGTTAACGAAAGGGGGCAACAGATGTGTAGTGTGTTCTGCTGAGGGTTCGAGGGTTGAGGTGTCAGTTACAGGAGGGAGTGTTGCAGTGTTTGCAGTGTTGTCAACGGGAGGAAGCGGCGGCAAACGCGTGGCACAATGTCCCTGAATGACTAGCTACTCAGCTTCTTTTAATAAACAGTGCGGCTCATACATTTTTGAATAATATGATAATTCTAGTGTTCTGCTATCTTTTATTCTCAGGTTTGACATTCTGTCAATATATTTCGGCCCCTGTCTTGCTCTAAAGCTGAATGTTGTTCTGACACACACACACTTACACACACTTACACATGCGCACGCAAGCGCACACACACACACACTCACACACACACACACACACACACACAGAGACCCAGAAGGGGCGTGGTGATTGGGACAAGCCTTTGGGTTGTAATAGTGTAAATTACACAGAGAGAACTCTGTTTTGACCTGGAGCCGATTGTGTGTAAGATACAGACTCATTAGGGACATGACTGTGTGTAAGATACAGACTCGTTAAGGAAATGACTGTGTGTAAGATACAGACTCGTTAGGGAAATGACTGTGTGTAAAATACAGACTCGTTAGGGAAATGACTGTGTGTAAGATACAGACACGTAAGGGAAATGACTGCCTGGTTCCTGCTGTGCGCAGGGTGACCAGGTAATCAGACTCAAAACACACACTCACACACACACATGATAATCTCCATTCCATTGTCACTGCCTCTGAGCTGTCACTCTGTACCATGTTAACACTGTCAGATAAAAGTCTCGGCTGTACCTGTGGAGTGATAAAGCTGTGACTGACTGACAGGGCCGGCCGACTGACAGACGGTTCCTACCTGAACAGAGGCCACGATGGAGAGAGATGTCATCAATGGCCACATCGGAGAACTCGCTGGTTCCTCTGCGTCCTTCAAAAACAACCTGCAGATACAAGAGCCGTTCCATATTAATACAGAGCTGAGATCAGAGAGGCGGGTCTGTTTAGAGTATCGGTTTATTTTGTGCTATCTGGGAAAGAGAAATTCTGTTTGCTCTGCAGCCATTTCAAGTGTTTGCATGGTAACTATGCAAACGCTTGAAGTAACTATTTACGTGTTAATGTTCTAAACACAATACAAGTCATCTCTTTTAAAGCTTCCAAAGCTCTTTTAAAGCTTCCAAAAAAAAGCGTATGTTTTAGTGTCGTTCGGTATGCAACAGAAGCAGAATTTATCGCGGTAAACTGTGTGAAACAGCACTACTGAAAGGCGTGGTCACCTGGAAGGGCCTGGTCGCGTGGAAGTCGACCCGCCCTCTGTGCCACGTGTCTCCTCTGTCGTTTCTTCTCCCCCACAGGGGCAAAGTCTCTCCATCCTGTACGAGAGACACCTTCAGCTCCATGTTATCGGCAGAGCCGTACATGTGGTACCAGAACTGAAGACACTGGATGCCCAGGTCCGAACACACAGGGCTCAGGAGTCGGGCTGCGTCTCCATTATATCTTCCGTCGGCCTCGATGTACAGGTAACGACCACCTGGGCAGGCAGGACAACAGACGGAGGAGAGGATAAAGTTATTTCTGATCTCATAGTTAGATTTACAAACAGAGCCCCTGATTCTACAGATTCAGCTGCGTTCATTTCAATGGAGACACCAAGTTTATTTAGAATTTAACTTAGGATTTTATCCAGTATTTCTTGTTGCCTTTATCTTTCAAAGCCTTTGCATTGACTCTGATAGTTTTATTGCTGTGTAAATGGTCCTTTTATTGTTTTATTTGGTTTGATGTTACTTACTTCCACTGGTGTGGTCGTAGGAGGGCCCGGTCATAAGAGTAGGGGTGGAGCCATTCTGCCACGTCCAATCAAAACTGTCAGTCATCGTCTGACTCCAGGCACAGAGGTCCTCATCAAAGTTGCAGCCGAAGTTGCAAACTGTGGGAAAAGCATTTTAAATACAAATATCAGCCACCATCAAAAAAAAAAAAAAAATACACTGAAATACATTAAATTGAATTAAGTATTAAATTACATACTACAGTCTCTACTATGAAATTAAAATGATAAATATTTTAATCTGCTCTGACACAGACTGAGAGCAGAAGTCATTTGTGAAGTGTATGTACCAGAGGGACTTCCGTTGGTTACCAGTGGTATAAGAGTTGATGGCACATCTGTGCTCGTTGAGCCTGTCGGTTATTTAAAAAAGAAAGAAAAAAAAGAAACAACAGTTTTTACTTTGAAAAGCCCCAGACATGGCCCCAGTGTTTAAGGGACATTCAATATGTACAATAAATTATTCAGTAAATGATCCGTAGGGCTTTTCACTGTGAGCGGACCGACCTTTACATTCCCCGAATGTTATTGCGACGTCATCCAAAGCCATGTCTGACAGATTGCTGGAGCCTCTGATGCCTTCCACTAAAATCTGAGACAAAACATAATGAAATACATTACTGTATATCCAGGACACCAGGACATACAGTCATACAAAACACATGTAAAAAAAAAAACAAAAAAATGAAACTCATTCTGAGAGTTTCACAGGCAAATTTTATCACCTGGGCATCCAATCTGTCATGTTTAATAAAACGATAGTCATTACTCAGAGCATTTCCCGGAATGCCTCAGTTCCCATCGCTCACCTGGAACGGACCCTCAGCGGTGACCTGGACCTCGGCTTTGTGCCAAAGGTCACCTTGGTTGTCGGATTTGGTCCAGATCTTGGTGTATGTCTCATGCTCTATCAGGTAAACACTGAGTTTCATCGCAGTTGCCTGTCCGAACATGTGATACCAAAAGCTCAGACAGTGGGTGCCAGGCGCCTGACACAGAGGGCTAATCATACGAGCGGAGTCTCCATGGTACACGCCATCACCTTCAGTGTACATATAGTGGCCACCTAAGGAACAAAAAATGTTCTCTATGAACAAAAGGTCCCACATTCTATCAATGGAATAGAATAGTGTATTTGAACATGGGCAGTCCTATGTTTAGGTTGAACCCGTTTCATGCCCAGTCCTCTTACTTCCAGTTGTATGGTCACCGGTTGGCCCAGAATGGTCAGTGGGGGTTGAGCCAGACCATCTCGTCCAATCAAAACTGTCCTGGACCAGCTGCTCCCAGCCACACTCATCACGATCAAAGTTACAGTTCAGTGGGCAACCTGTTGGATGTGAGTCAAATGATGTCACACTTATGTAGTAGAAATGACTGAAGAATTGAGCTTACCAAACTCAGAGAGAATGACTATAACCAGCGTGACGATGTGTATGTGTAGACACTCACTTGCTGGGGGAGGTGGAGTAGTAGGTGGGTCGGTTGGTGGTAGCCTCGCTAAAGAAGTTAAAAGTGACAAAGAGATCAGTCAGTGAACTTGTGGATGTACTGTAGTTTACAGTCACGTGTTCTTAAGAACAAAAAATATCTACATCATTGTTAGAAGCAAGAATTTAAATGTCCAAGCAATGTGAACCAACAAAGCAGAGACTGGCAGATCATTTTACGGCGGTTCAAGACACCGATCAAGACTCGATCTATACTAACGACCCGCGTTACATCGAATGATCAGTTTTTAACTCAGTTTAGTCTCACCACAGACTGTGCTGTTCTTCCAGTCGCCCAGGTCAACCTCTGCCATCTGGCATGCGGCCTCATAGGCCTCTAAAGAGGTGCAGAGCTGGACCAGGTCACCCTCTGTGGCGCAGTGATCAGACACGCAGCTGTCTACGTAAATCTGAGGTGGCACGAAAAAGTGGCAGGCAGAAAACACATCTCCGTAGAGACTGCTGCATTCCACTCTGGCCTCGTTCAGGACCTCAGGAGAACACTCGGGGTCGGTGGGGGAGCCGTTGGAACAGCTGAAAAGACAGGATGTAGCATTCAGGAGGGCTTTGATGATCTGTTGTAGGTCAGTTTTGGGTCAGGGCGGTTTAGAACATCGTGCAGATAGAGCAATTAGGTTTAAATGTAGTGGTTGGTGAATTTGTTAGGCATTAGGTTTGAGGGGGAGATCACGATAAAGCGATCAGATTCAGGGTTTGGTCAATGTGCTTTCAGAACAGTTTCCATTTCATAAATTGCTAATGCATGATATTGGATATTTTTGTTTTTTAAGTCCTTTCTTTTTTTTCTTGAATGTCACAATTCAAAATAATCAAGGCAAATCTCAATAATTATAACCTTTTTTTTTTTTAATAACTCACAGAATCCCGTGTTTTACCTCTGGCAAATTAAATATATTTGCAGATAGACCCCACAAATTAGTTGAGAATTGTTGTAAAGGACGTTATAGACTTTAATCACATCCTCACCTCCATTCCTCATCGTTAGCGTTCCAACTACTGGCAAACAGGTATTTGTCGGCGATCGTATCGCCATCCGGGGTCACAAAGTCGTCGAACTGGCTGTCCGAGTACGTGCCGCACAGTCCGCAGGTTTCACCTCGGTACCTTTCGTCCACTTGCACAAAGAGGTTGCTGTCTCCATCGAACAGGACTCTGAGTCCAAACATTGTGTCCACCTGAACATATGGATTCTTCTGGAACACTGTGACCGAGGTGTTCAGAGTCACGGGAAGGTTCACCAAATCTCCATTCACCTGAGGGTTTTTTTTTTTTTTTTCGTAATTAGACAGAATATGGGGAGAGTGGTCTGAATGCAGAGTCAAAATATCCTGACCTTCATGCATGGTCTGGCCTGGCTTGCCTGATTATGATAGCACGCCAGTCTAGCTTTATCTCATTTGCCAGTTGCCATGGCATTCGGTCTAAATGAATTTACTGGATTGCGCAACATTCAAACTTTGCTCAGGCCAAAGCAATAAAACACAACTATCTTCGGTCAGTGTGAAATGAGAGTGTTCTTATCATCCTGCTGAACTGTTTTATTACCTGGCTGTTCACCTTGACAATAGACAGGACTGGAAATGTAACACTGAGGCTGTTTACAGGAAGGGGCAGAGCCCCAAAGCTTAGGTCCTTTAATGTATGCAGCAGGATGTTGCAGATCTTCTACCAGTCTGTTGTCGCAAGTGCAATTTTTATTTATTTATTTATTTATTTTTTGTAGCCATCGGTTGGGCCAGCAGTATCTGAGCCAGTGACACTAAGAAACTGAACAAGCTGCGAGAGAAAGCTGGCTCTGTGCTGGAGACTGCTCTGGAACCCCTAGAGTTGGTTGCTGCGAGAGGGATGTCGCACAAACGGCTCAACATAATGGAGGACGCCTCGCATCCCCTACACGACCTGCTGGTCAGACATCGGAGTGTCTTTATTCAGAGGCTCTTTCAGCTCCACTGGTATAAGGACCGCTGCAGGAAGTCGTTCCTGCCCACCACAATAACACTATATAACGACTCCCCTCTGTGCCAGGAGAGGAGACTTATCCCCTGAGTGGCTATACACAATGCACATTCTGCAGTTAAATAGCACAGTTAGAGCTATATCTTAAAGTCTGTTTTTATTCTATTTATTTTATCTAGTAGTATAGCAGTTTATATATATATATATATATATATATATATATATATATATATATATATATATATATATATATATATATATATATGGTTGTGTGCTTGGAACTTATGTGAATTGCTGCCCCCAACACTGCAATTTCCCTTGGGGCTCAATAAAGTAATCTACCTATCTATCTATCTATCTATCTATCTATCTATCTATCTATCTATCTATCTATCTATCTATCTATTAATTAGCATGTTTACATAAACTGCTAAGAAACACGGTGGACCAGATCCATATTATTCTTAGTGAATTCTTGACATTTTCCAACCCTGCTTTGAACTCTGTTTAATCATTAACTTTTAGGTCATCCCACACACATATCCTCCCCTCAGACAATGTAAGCCATGTCAATACCCACAGATTCCTCCAGTCAGAGTCATTAATCATTACCCTGTGACTAAGATCAAACAATATCTAATAATGTTGCTTAGGATTAAGTGCCTGTTGTATTTACTGCCCTTGGATGAAGACTCTATCAGACTTGCTCTAGGTATCTACCTGCTACCCAAATATCCCAGATTCTACTGCCCTGTTTAATATACAAATATCTGTCCTTATGCAAGAAGTCATAGCAGTTACACTACGGGAGGGTGAAATACACAATGCTTACATAGACCATCTTGCTCCTCCGAATAGCGATGTGAAAACCTTGAACCTCCAGAGCGACGGAGTTCAGGAAGGACGAGGAGGTGTGGTCCCGCCCCTCGTTTCGAGCAGTGATTGAGAACTGGACTTGGCTGGGGCCGCAGGTCTTTGCTATGGTGTAGTTACAGGTGCCCCGGAAGGAGTAGGCCTTTCCGTCGAAGGTAACGTAATGGGGATCCCCGTAGACGTGGCAGGTGACGGGATCTGAAGGGAAACAGCCCCTGACACCGTCGCGGACCGTGCAGATTTCGTTGGCGGTGCAGGATGTCGCAGAGCACAGGACGTTCCCCATGCCGGCACACTCACACGTCCTCTCGCAACGTGTGTCCATAAACGTCATCCCCCTCTACATGTGACACACGTAAAGCAAGGACTTTGTTAAAAAAAAAAAATGCCTCATCTACACTAAAAGCCATATCTTAAACCCTATCGCGCGTAGTTCTGGACTTTGAGGATCAGAGTCCTGTCTGTTTTTTGCAGTTGCTGTGTAATTTGAACCTGACTTAAGCATGAGACCTCAGGATGTGTTCACTCTACTGACATACATTGATTGGTCTTCTTTGGCATGGATTTTAGACTTGAGGGTCTGTGGTTGAGTGTGAGTGACTGTTGCATAACAGTGGTGTATTTTTGCTGAACTGCAGAAGTTCTCTCACTTGGGAGGGAAGTTGAAATTGTACTGTTTATTAATGACGTGGCATGTTTATGTCTAAACAAAAGCACCCTCTTCATTTTGTGTTCATCGCTAGCATTAGCTCATCTTCCTTTGTCAACATCCCAACCTGGGGCTTTTAAGAACTAATGTATTTACAAATAGAAACGTCCTGATTGGCTTCTGTAAAAATGCTAAATAGGTAAAGTCAAAGCACAGCACAGTGACATGTCTGTAAGAACACATTTTTGGGAGATTGTTGCATTTTACCTCATAGTGCTGCCCATCCACCCAGCAGCCGCAATCCTCTGCAGGTACGCACCTTCCTGCACTGAGCATGAAACCGTCATCGCACTCACATCTCTCCTCGCAGGTTCCACAGACCTCCGGGGCATCCAGGGCAGAGCAGGATTCTGGGCAACCACTGGCACATGCGTTATAATGGCTGTTTTCACCACAAACCAGAGCTGCAAAAAAAACAAAAAAAAAAAAAAAAAAAGAGGGGGGGGGGGGGGTTCAAAGGATTAGGTTATCCCAGTATTACCCTGTTCATTTTTTCCCCAAACACAAACTAATGTGTGTGTCACTGTATTAGCTGAGTGTGATTAATTAGTTACTGAGTTGAGCAATTCAGGACAGATCATATGGATAAGCTGTTGAACGGAAAAACAGTCAGGATGTCTTAGTAGCGCGTGATCAGTATTGGGTTTACGCATGGTTTCACCTTTGCTGTCAGTTTACTCTAGGACAATGCAGGGCCTAAGGTAGACTCTGCAATGTACAACTGTGTGTCGTACGTTGCTTGAAATGATTGACAGAGCAGAAAGTTACACTCTCCTGACAGGAATGCTTTCTTCTATTACCATGATAGAAATGGTGTCGATTCAGTGACATGTACAGTTACAGCCCAACTCACTAAAGTTGCATGTTAACACGTAAAAATTAAGGAAAGTAAAGAGGAAAATAGGAAGAAAAAAAAATATGGGAGAAAAAATATAAGCTAAGAGGGACGTACGACACAAAGAGGAATTTCTCCAAGCTGGCAGGATGATCCCAGCCTTTTGACAAGTTTCAGCAAATATTTGCAGAGAATCGCAGAGTATTTCTTGATCCCCGTGTGAGGCACACATATCATACACGCAGTTTCTGTGGAATTTCTCAGTGCTCAGTTCATTTAAGCAGGCTGCAAACGGCCCATCTTGAGAAAGCAAGACACCACAATGGACCTCGCTGGCATACTCCAGTTCCTCTTCTGCTGGGCACTCCCTTGGCAATACAGGAGCGTCACATGGAGCATCGGGGCTTGTCCAGCTCAGTCCCAGAACCTGGGCATCTTCACTTTGCGACCCATTCGGTCTTGCGTAATCATCGTCTGGGATGTGATTGAAGTTGCCACACATGCCGCAAAGTTTGTTGGAGTACACGTCGGGCACAGTGACTTTTACGGCGCCTCTTCTCGAGTAGGACACCATCAACCCAAAATTTGTTTCCAAAAGAACAAGAGATCTGTTCCTGACGATTGTGATTGCGTCTCTGCTGAGACTAACTGGTAGAGACTTCCAGATTCCATTGACCTAAAAAAAAATAAAGGATGTTCCTTTGTTACCTTTCAACCAGGTAAATGTACAACAAAGCATGGAACAATATTTTCCATGGACCATCAACCATAAACAAGCTGTACCACTACAAAGAGTTGTCTTATTTTGATAAAAAAAAAATAGCCTGCATGTGCATTCTCCATGTGAATCTGCTTGCTGTTAACTCTTTGACATTCCACACCACTGATAGTTTAACAGTAAGGTTATATTTATGGTGCATATTATTCACATGCAGTACGTGTTTCATAAGACCATGGAACAACTGGTGCCAAGAAAAAGCACGCTCACCATAACTCTGTGACGGTCTCGCTTCAACATGGACACTCTTAACCCTTGTATGTTGACATTCACTCGCTGGATGGAGGAAATAGAAGAGTCTCCCCTCTTTTCGTTTTGTGCCTCCACGACGAAGGTAGGAAGCAATTCAGAGTTGTCACAGACCTTCGCCAGGACGTAGGTGCAAGGCCCCACAAAGCGGAAGTTAACTCCGTCGAAAGTGGTGTAGCGTGGATCGCTGTCCACACTGCAGGTGCCATAAATGTTAGTTTGGTTTGAAGAATCCACCTGTCCACAGGTCTCACCATCTGGGCAGGAGGCCGCGGCACATAAAAGCTGACCACTTGAGCATGTGCATCTGGTGGACCTGTCTGTCCAGAAGCTAGATCCTGATTGACATTGTGACCCTGCAAGATTATACAAGGAGAATGGCTCTTGAACTGTGATCTCTTTGTACAGCATCTCTACATCAAGACTTGAATCAGTCTACTTGACAAAATTTTATAAACATTCTGGAGAAGATTAGAAAGGGCAGCAAAAGCAAGATAAGGCATGTGTCTCGCTGAGCTGTAAATGGAAATTTTATCTTCAGACGAGAAAGTGTTCATCAAACGGGGAACGTACCACATTGTCCACTCCTCACTCCAATTCGGTCAAACACGACGCTCTCCTCCTCAGGGAGCCCCTCTGTTCTCTCAAAAATAAGCTAATAGCAAACACAACAGTTATCATTAAAAACATTGTACAGTGCTGCAATCCCTGATCAGTTTATCATAAGAATTAAACATTACAAAAGGGACATCTTCTTCCAAAATAATGTCTTCTACTCTGGATTCTCAGGTTCTTAAAAGCTTCTTATAGATAATGCATGCAGGTTTAATACCATTTCGTCAGACTCTAGTCCAAAGGTCTTTCATACCTGTATGTTAGCCTCCTCAGTGAAGGACAGAGGGACAAACACTTGTCTCCACGAGTCACTGTCTGCGTTCGGTGAGGTCCAGACCAGTGTCTCTCCTTCATCCTTTTTCAGCAGGACTCTGTGTTCTGAAGGGTCCTGGCCGGGCTTTTGGTACCAGAACTCCAGACAAGACTCCTGGGATACATTCAAAAGGCCACTCTCCAGTCGAATGACGTCAACTGAAGCATTCACTAGCAAGCAATAGCAGAAAGACATGAGCTAGCTTTTCAATACAAAGCTATCTTAGAAATAGATAGGCTAAATAATACATAAGTAAGTAAATCAATAAATCGGTATCCCCCAGAATGACATCCATAAATGAAATATATGAATTTATTAAAACAGGATATTTCATTGATTCTCCTTCCAGATTTTTGTTTATTGACTGATTGCCAAATACTGAAATTAGTCTGAAAAAATTTAACAGCCATTTTGACCTGCTTTATTGTTATTTATACTTTCACTTGTCAGTAACAAGAGCTAGTCCAATCGAGGGTCTTGATTTAATTCGTGACTGGTTCACATTCTCACGCAGAGGTCACTTAAGCATAAACGAGCATGTACTGCCATAAAAATTTATTACACTTCAGAGAAAGGGAAACAGCACAGATATGACACATTGCTTTGCCTGTGTTATGACACTCTGGTCTGAAATGTGCAGACGTGTCTGATATCACCGTACCAGAAACAACTCTATCGCAGTCAGCAGAACGTATATTAAAAATCCTCTGAAATACAACAGAACCCATGGCATGTTTCAGTGGGCCATAAGTACATCTTAGAATCCATTATGCCAGAGTAAGGGAAGGAGAGACAGGCAAAGTGGGAGGAACCAGTAGGCTAACAAGTTCATACATGGCTTATTGCCCCCAATTATCTTTGTGCGTTCGGACAAGCAATTGGAAAACGATAGCTAATTGAATTTGAATAGGGAGTTAGTACAGCTGGTCTTGTGCTGAAATGCATCGACTCGTCTCTGTCAGAGATATAATTTGGCAAGTACCTGTTGCCGTGTGAGAACCGGCGATCCATTCCGTGGTCCAGTCACAAAACAGTGATTGACCGCTGTCGGAATCGCACTGTAAAACATATTCTGGAACAAAGAGATGAAAGAGAAGCCATGTCGAAGATATAAAAGTAAAAATAAAAGGAAATATGGGATTAAGATTACCAGTGAACCACAGAGCACAATAATGGGAAGAAACAGCTCTGTTGGGCCTGTCATAAGGTGTGTATTTATCCCTGGCCGACGTAGCGAGAAATTGGTAGTTTCAAGGCTTCACTTAGCTCTTGGCAATTGGCTTATGGAGTTTCCCAGTAGATCAGATACAGACAGCTTATTCTTTCATGGGTAATGCTTTATTTTTACAGTCCGCTAATTACCAGGCATTAACTAGGAAATGAGATGGTAATACAGTTATAAGGATAGGAAGTACTAAATAATTTCCCGGTAAGCACATAGAAACCTACTAGGAAACTAGATGGCAACAACCCTAAACCTAACCCAACCCTAATCCTAACCATCTAGTTTCCTAGTAGGTTTCCATGTGCTTCCTAGATAATAACATAGTACTTACTACACATTTCTAATGGGTGCTTTCCGAATAACTATATTTTGTTGCCATCTACTTTCCTAGTAGGTTTCTATGGATTTACCAGGAAATGATTTAGGACTTCCCATCTGTTTTTTTGGCACTTTCCTGATAACTGTTTTTTTTTTTTTGTTACTATCTCATTTCCTAGTTAATACCTGGTAATTAGGGGACTGTAAAATAAATCTTTACCATTTCATTGTAGCAGCATTACAAGTCTTCCCTCGCTTAATATGAAACATAAACACACAACTTCACTTGATTGTATTTCTATGTTTATAGCATAACGGCCCTGTTCATAACCTTGATTGTCTCAGCTTATCTCTTAGATGTCTCAAAATGATGATTCAGAAAGCTGCTGAGAACACTAGCATAAGCCATGAACAGCTTTTAGTTTGCATTGTTGTTGTTGTTGTTGTTTTTACCTGCGTTTGGCCTCCAGTTAGGAAGTGTAACTGATGCATTACTGTGATGAGTATTAAAAAACAAACAAGAAAAACGACACAAAGTCTGTCAATACTCATGAGGCATAGCAATTACATTATGATTAGATTAAATGTAACTACATTATAATTATAATGTAAATTATAATTATTATATCGCACACACAACAATATGCGGAATGCAGAATTTATATTAAGGTGTGACTGTACCAACTGGAAATGCTACTTTAAACATTTTGCCAAGAGAGAGAGTACAGTAGATGCCATTGTTATTTTACGAGAAAATGTACCATTGATCTGAGGTTCGTGTGTGTGTGTGTGTCTGAGACAGAGGGAGCACTCAAAGACACTTACCTTGTATAGGCTCCTGTGTGTAGGAGGCATAAGCAGACCACTGCGGACCGCAGCCATATAGATCCAGCCCTGGGCATAATGAACCACTGTACCAAGTTATGTCTCACCTGTTTTTCCTCTCTTACTCTGGTCTTCTCTCTTTATGACTCTCAGTCCTGACTACTGTGGGAGAGAGGTGAGTTGAACATTTTCAAGGTTGGAGGTGGAGGGGGGTGGGGGGGGGGGGACAGGGCAGAGGGCGGAGTATCATAAAACTGATGGGGTGTGTAGGTGGTGACATAGCAACAGCCCCTTACTGAGACGTAGTTTCCATAAAGTCAGAGAAATAGACAGTGTCTACGAACTAATAACTTTATCAACCTGTTAATGGATTTTTATCAAATCGTCTTCAGTCTGGGAATGTAAAAAAAAAACAAAAAAGGTTGATTGCAACGGACTTCAAAACCGCATTCAAAACTTTGTATCTATTAAACAGCTACGAAGTAAGCCGATTTATCATGAATGAACAGTTATTATATTATTATAGTTAATATTAAGAATAAGTGATAAAAAATGTTAATAAGTTCTAAAAACTGCTGTAGAATCATTAACTGCTTTCCTATGTATGGTTCATTTAGCCCCAGACATTTCATGAAAACTAAACCCGGCGTACAACATGTTCCAGTACGTGCAACAGGGGTTGTCACCGACTGAGAGTCCTTTCAGCTTATCCAACCAAACCATGGATATGACAGTTCGCCATGGTGACTACTCATTGACTAAAACACTGCTTTAGTCCCTGGTTTGTTTGAATGAAAACAAGGCTTAATGCTTAACTTTGAGACTATTTAAAGACGCCGGTGGGCTCGGCATTGTTAACATTAAAGCTTATTTTGAAAAGGCAGTTTCTTAGTCTGTGACTCAGTCAGTGGTGAGAACACCCTGACATCTTTCACAAAGCTTGTGATTTATGATAGTCAGTAAAATGGCACAATGCATGAATTGTATATTCCTTTGATTTTATTACTCCATTCATCTGATGGTTTCAATCTAATCGGCGGATGATAAGACTGACGGTGAAATTCTGGTTGGGATTATTTCCCCCCTCGGTCAGCGAAGTGTGCCTTTCTGTCAGTCGGCGTGATGAGAAAAGGAGAAATACCAGTCCATTAGAGGTGGTGTCACTTCCCCTCGTTCATCAATAATTAATCCTACTAGGGAAAGATACTGGGTCGCTGAGGTGACCCCAGCGGTGCACAATCAGGCCAGACGTGAGACCCAGACGTGGGACCCAGAGCACAAACTTATCGCTGGAAAAGACGGCAAAGCCTGTGGTGTGAGGTCATTTCAGGTTCAAGACAGGCTCACGATCGACCCTGCTCGGTCTTCATGTCATCGGTTCAGTGAAAAGAACAACGATGTAAAAATATGAAGAACCTCATACAAAAAAATAAATAAATAAAAAAAAATAAAGTTTCAGCTTAGGGGACTGTCATTTGTGACAAACAGGACATCGAAGCCATCCTGTATGGAAACTATGTCTGATGCTTATATAAACACTGATTGCACTACTCTGAATGTGAACTTCTGTCACACGTAGCAAAGCCAAAATAAAAATACTAAATATAAAGTTTCTTTAGGGAGTTCGTGAAGCTATTTTCACTTGTGGATTAATTATTAGACTTTATCTGGTCAAATACAAATACCAAATACAAAGGCAACAGTGAACCGCCTGTCATTGTGTTTAACTGTAATGTGCTGTAAAACAAACGTCAGGTGTTGTGAAATTAGTGCTGTTAATATGACGACACAAAAGCCACCATTGTTCTCTAAAAGAGCTATAAAATAAACAGTACAATCATTAAACTACACAGTATTACGGTATGTTTAAAATAAACAAAAAGCCTGTGAGGATTTTATTAGTTTCACATAGAGTCACATACAGTTTTGTCTGTGCAGTGTAGGGTCAGTAACTTGTCCTGCCTGTCCCTATGTGCCTTATGTGTGTGTGTGAGTGTGTGTGCGTGTGTGTGCGCGCAATGAGGGAGACATTTTAGCTGTGGGAAGTTTACAGGTTTGGTTTATGTACTTAGCGTCCTGATAAATTCTGCTGCAGACTTGGGCTGTGGGTGTATTTCTGTTCCTGATATTTACAGAGAAATAACAGAGAGATAAGACCCACAAAAGGCTGTGTGTGTGTATTTGTGCTGAAGAGAAGACAAATAAAAGTATGTACATGGTACTATTAAAAACACAAGTTTTTTACAGCCTAGAATTTACAGCAGGAATAGAGGGAATGAGGAAAAACATCTGAATCAACATCAACACCCAGTGTACACAGAGGATGAGTAACATTGAACAGGTGTGTCTCAGGAGGATGTTTACTCAAATGACAGTAAACACATGACCACAGGAGTGTCTCCTCACAATATCTCTTCGCAAGCATTTCTGTATATATATACATATATAAATACATATACACAGTTAAGCCCAAAATTATTCATACCCATGTCAAATTTGGATTTATAGTGAATTTTTATTTGACAGTAGGACATTGTGTCAGAGATGTTAGTGATAAATTTGATGTATTTCAATGGATTTTGTCTTTTTGTCTTTTTACTAAAAATGCAGTGTACAAAATTATTCACATCCCTTGGAATTGTCACAAATTTCTGAGAAAAACACTTGAATATGGCCTTATAGCTTTTCCCCGTCTTGCGATCAGCCACCATGTGCAACTGGAGGTCCTCACTAAGCTCTGTGGTTTCAGCCATGACCTTCAATTGACTAGTAACTGACGAGAGAACTATTGCATGAGCTGTTCTCAATTTATAGCTGATTAAAATGTTCTAGAACATGGCAGAAATTACCAGGACCATTTGGAATGGTATAGGAGCTTGGATGTTCTCAAAAAATTGCAACAATTTCGAGGGGTGTGAGTAATTTTGGACATGGTATTATTTGTAAAAATGTTTAAAAAAAGAAACATAGAAATAATTACAATTTATCATTAAAATCTCTGACACAATGTCTTACTGTCTTTTGGCACTTGTTTATGCCCAGCCAAATTAAAATTCACTTTAAATCCAAATTGAATGAATAATTTTGGGCTATATATATAACTGTATGTATGTGTGTGTGTATATATATATATATATATATATATATATATATATATATATATATGTGTGTGTGTGTGTGTGTGTGTGTGTGTGTGTATATGGAAATGTTTGAGAAGAGATTGTGAGGAGACACTCCTGTGGTCATGTGTCAGCTTTTTATTGTCATTTGAGTAAACATCCTCCTGAGACACACCTATTCAGTGTTACCCATCCTCTGTGTACACTGGCTGTTGGTTGATTGTTGCATTCTAATCAACTATAAATTGAGAACAGCTCATGCAATAGTTCTTTAGTCAGTTACTAGTCACTTGCAAGTCATGGCTAAAACCAAAGAGCTTACTGAGGACCTCCGGTTGCACATGAAGGTTGCTCACAAGATGGGAAAGGGCTATAAAGCCATATCCAAGTGTTTCCAAGTGCCAGTGGCCACGGTGCAAAGCATAATCTAAAAGTACAAGGAGTTCCACACTGTGAAAAATCTCAAAGGGCAGGGGTAGGAAACCAAAAGTGACCCCTGCGTTGGCGAGAATGGCGGTGCGAGAGGACAAAAAAAAATCAAGGATCACCACCAAGGCCATCCTGATCAATCTGAGCAATTGTGGTACCAACATCTCAAGGCAGACACTCCAGCGGATATTGCACGAGGCTGGTCTCCATGGACGCTGACCAGAGAGGACTCCACTTCTCCAAGACAGAAAAGAAGAAAGCTCTTGGTCCTCAATTCTGTGGTCGGATGACCAAAAGCTTTCCTCGATGTCCAGGTGAGCTTTTGTAAAGGCTAGGCGAGCTTTTGCATGCCTATCTTGGAGAAGTGGAGTCCTTGCTGGCTCTTGAAAACACGTGGAAATGGTTTTATAGCTTTTCCCCGTCTTATTAGCAGCCTCCATGTGCACCCAGAGGTCCTCACTAAGCTCTTTGGTTTTAGCCAGGCCTTGCAATTGACATAGTAGAAATGACCAGGACCATTTAGAAAGGTATAGGAGCTTGCATGTTCTCAAAATTTGGCAACAATTTCAAGGGGTATGAGTAATTTTGGACATGGTATTATTCGTAAAAATGTTAAAAAAGAAACATAGAAATAATTAAAATTTATCATTAAAATCTCTGACACAATGTCTTACTGGCTTTTGTCACTTGTTTGTCATTTCCAGCCAGATGAAACCAATTCACTGCGTGAAAAGAAGTGTGTCCGGACTGGAATACTCCTGTATATTCCTGGATACTCCACAGATAATCGGCTGTATCTGGCAGTTTGCAGCTCTGTTACGCGGCATGGAATACTGCTGAATATGTACCAGGTCTGGGGGTCCTTAGTTGCCATGGTGAATAATCCCTTGGGGGTGCTTGCAAGGGAACATTTGCACTTCACACCTTGGGCCACCAGGTATCCTGCAATTGGTCAAAAGTCTTACCTTGGATTGGTGGAGCAATGTCTTGCCCCTCCTCTAAAACCCTTCCCCATTGGCCCATTGTGGGTCCCCAGACATGATTTCATATGGTTTGTATTATTAATATTGTTATTGTTATTATTTATTATTATTATTATTATTGGTGGCGGTGTTGTTTTATGTTCATAGGTAGATTGTATAGATAGTCAGGCAAACAAAAATGAATTACACAAATTTTATCATAAATAAAGAAAATACAGTATAATATAAATTATAAGGCATATAAATTGACAATTTTACATATATTTATCTCAATGTAAAACATATAACAGAATAGAATACATTAGAACAGAATACACTGTAATATCATAGTATATAATACAAATGCCTTTTGGGACCATAAATGAAACTCTAAATGTTCAGCATTCCCAAGAACAACCCAGCTTCCGTGGTCTCCATTGTGAATCTATCTGCAACAGCTCGTGCATGGTGATTCACAACATGTTTTTGGTCTTTGTCTAGTCTATTCTGTAGCACCCCACACAGTGCAGACAACTCTGTGCTAGGCGGGAGGACCCACGCTGGCCTTCCATCCAAGATGGCGTCCTCCTCTTCAGAAATGATATCTACTGATGCCGTCTTCCATATGGCAGCCTCTTCCTCAGTTAAAAGAACACTAGCTCTGGCCTTGTGCTGCTGCACAACACAGTGAAAACAGAAATTGGATCGCTGAAAACAGAAAATGGAGAAAAGTCTAAGAACTACTGGGGAAATGATGTCTTGACTTACTCTTCTCCTCCTTTGCCTCGTTCGAGTGGCGATCCTTGCCCCCCTCTTTGTTCTCTAGATTCCCTTCTTGGTTCATCCTGTAACTCTTTCAAATAGTCTCAATAGGCCTTGCAGGATGCTAGAGAGATAAAAAAAAAAAAGTGGAGAAGAAAGGAGGATTGATTAAATGTTTGTTTAGAATTCCAGGCACTGCTATGAAACAATCGCGACGATATAGTCTACCAACAAAACACGTTGTCTTACCTTGTCCGTGGTTCATATCTGTGCATGTTGTTTTCAGCATTACGCATTCTCCGCACAGCTTCCTGTAGAAGCAAAATTTGTACAAGAGTTAAATTCAACCACATTAAGGGATAAAGCAGATAAAGAATTGTGAACGTATCAGAATGTGTGACAGTCAAAGACAAAAGGCAGAAGGCGACAGAAATAAACCTACCGAAACAGAGTTATTTCCCGCTCGTCTTCTTTTTTTGGGCAGACTCCTCTTGCGCCTCTTTGATGGGACCACCGAATAACATTCTCCATGAACGTTTACTGCTGTTCAGACATCTTCTTAAAAATGCATTTAACGGGGACACCAGTTATTTGTTTTCGTTCGGACTTGGCGTTGCAAAAATTGGATATTCCCGGCGCACGAGTAGCCTCTCCACTCCGCTGTCTGTTCGAAAACTCAAGTGTTCTTTTGCAAGCCATCTCAAAAATGCACACTATCGACAGAATACGGAGTACAACTTCTGTAATCCTTCAGTGACTTCCTTCTCCCAGATACAGGTAACCCCCTACCCAAAGCAAATTTCGCGCTGCATTTGCACACAATGCTATTGGTTACTGTCACTCTACGCCATGCACGCACAGAAAACTGATTGGACAGGGCTCAACCTTAGATTCTAAATGGGTGGTTTGAAAACGGGGCGCGTCCTCGTACTGAGGAGAAACATTCCAAACAAACAAGTGAGGAACAACAACAACAACAACAAAAACTCCTATGCACTGTAAACTTTTTTTTTTTTTAAATAACTCCTGTACCCTTTGTCCCGTATCCCTCATACTGAGATAATGTCCCGCATTTTTGCTGGTCGTTTGGTTTTTAACTGTCAGATATGGATCCATTCCTTTACCTGCCCGGCCCATGAGCCGCTTATGCCGTTGCGGCATAGTTTCTAATCTATTTAATAGCGCTATGTCAAAAGCAGTAAATATGCAACATAGCCGAGTTTTTTTAAAAGTCTTGCTTTCACCAAACGGCTGAGAGGAGAGCATTGAGGGCGGTCATCAAGAGGCTGTGGCGGCCGTCAATCAAACTGTGCAGCTGTGGGGCTGACGAATTTATTTGCTACGTCACAAAAACAAAACTTAGTAAAACTTTACAGATATGAAGGTAAACGCTGTCAGCCGACATCATGGTCAGAAAGAAAGGAAAAAGTTCTTTTATCCATTCTGACCATGCTACTCATCCAATAGAGATTTTGGCTTGATATAAAGATTTGCATTGAAATTGTTTTATTTGATGTAATATTTTATTTTGAGCCTTATTTATTCTTATAGTTGGATTTGGTCAGGGGTTTAACTTGAAAGACTTGAGCTGTATGCCTGCTGCTTTGCTTAGGTACAGTTGCCTTTGATGGGCCTGTAATGGCCAAAGCATGTTGGATGTCTATCAATACAAGTGTATACAAGTGTTTCTTATTCAGTTAGACTGACATTATATCTAAGTTTTACGTTATGTCTCATCATCGGTAACATGTCCCACATTGTCCCACACAAACTTACTACTTGTTCCCCATTTGGTCTGTTTGCATCTGGTCGCCCTATACCTTTGACCCCAAGTAAAGGACAGTTGCATAACCATCAAATATGCAATTAACGAAGCTCTCATTTAGACTTTTTTTAAATGATGTTTTCAGTGTGTTTTTGTATGCTCCATTTGAAAAGTCCATTGTAATTTAGCCGCATGACAGAGCAATGACATTAAAGGCTATATGGGCCTACCACTGCTGTATTATAAACCATGCAACACCTAACAAGCTTGTGTGGTTATCAAAATATAGCCTAAATATTTCATATAGGCTAACTGATAGAAAGTTTCAGCGAGGAAGGGGGGCAGGCTTCTATAACCAGTCCCACCTAGACCACTGACTGTTATTAGCATTTGAAAGGCCAAGCCATGAGCTGACGACTGTGGTCACGCGGATGCCCGAAAACTTCCGTCTAACAGCTGTATTTGCGGAAATTTTCAAGTCCGGATGACAAAGTTCTGCGGGCATCCGAATACCTCCGGTAAAGAGCAGGTTTAGCGCAAGTTTACTTTGTCCGGATATTTCCGAATACACCACTTTTCACGCAAAATCTCTGTAATCATGCGCAAAACCCCTTCATAGTGTTATCAGGAAGTTCTAATGAAAAGTGACTTTTAAATTACTTTTACTGACTTCTTTGATATGCAAAACCAAGTCCTATCAGGAAAAGCCACATCCATAGGATAGAGCCAAAGCAGCCAACATGCCGCTTAAGGAAAAGAAAACCGATAACTCTCAAGTGCTTTGGAGTGTGAAATCAGTGATTTCTTTGACGCGTCCACAATCCAATGAGAGGTTTAAGAGTTCCTCTGGAACTGTTTGTCAGTTCAAATAATACTCAAATGATACTCCAAATGTCTGTTCAGAACCTGGATGAGTTAATGGCAGCCTTTATTTAAAAAGAAGCAAGTAAAGAAACAGATAAATACTGAAAACAGATACTCTCTGGGTAAGTAAACATGCACAGATGTGTACAAGGTGTGAAATTTTTCAGGGAAAAGTTGTGTTTTAAAATCTAAAAGCCACAGCTGAAATAAATATGACACAACAAGTGAAATATGCTTTTCAGACCTTGTTTTTCCAAGAAAGAAATGGATGTGTTTGAGAATATTTGGACATTTACACAAATGTAGACATTTACAAAAGCAGAGAAAGATTAAATCGTTTCCAGCTTAAGAGACGAGACAGTGTAGATTAGAGAATTAAACCACTGGAATTCTACGATGGCCTTGTTAACATCCCGGCCAAAATAAGTGCTGATGTTTCGAACATAGAAATGAAACGCTTGCTTAAACTCACTCAAGTTTACAAGCTTCATGGTCACATTTGACAAGGAGGAAAAAAAGTGCTTTAGAAGTCTGAAGTGAAGGAAGGCAAGGTCATTTGAATAGACGCATTGTTAATTGCACGGGTTTTGAACCCTGAGGCTTTTGTCTTTTGTTCCAACGTGGGCTTTAGGCACGGGTGATGGTCCGCAGGAGAGTGGAGCGTCTGGAAAAGAGGACACGCAGAAAGGACACTTTTTTTAAAACATAGAGGCAATGGAGCCATCAGTGACAACCAAATCAGCCCCACTTCATGTGAAGACTATTTCTGCATTTTACATTATCACTGCTGCAGTGTCTGGAAAATATTGCTATGGAAAGACTGAGTGTGTGTGTGTGTGCGTGTGTATGTTCTGACTATTTAAAAGTAATGAAATTAATGTTAAACTTTGATATCTAACATATGCACAGTTATTAGAGACATTCGACTTGAAGTGAGCTCAAAATTGTCCCTACAATGCTCTAGTGGATTCAAGTCAGACCCAAAAGCGGGTGAGACATTCTGAAGGCTTTCCTGTATAATGCTTTACAAATTCTTCCCAATTACATGTATTTGTAGACCCATAAATCTTCATTTTCACATCGGTAAACAAACACTCTATATTCTAAGGTATTTCTCAATCGCCTCCATCATAGCCTTGAATGTAATCTTGCCATAGCCATAGCCTTGAATGTAATCTTGTCTAAATTGTAAAGTCAATACTTTTATTGTTCAGACAGAAATCTCTGGGTAGATATGTGCTGTAAGTATATACTGAATGACTTATAACGAATTGGACGATAAGGAAAAGAGATGAATCAGGTTATACGAGCCACTCTGTAGACTCCTTATTTCCCCCGACGCACGTCAATGGGACTAAAAGATGTCTTCGTGCCAGAGTTACGGCTACATATTCCATTAGCTATCTCTGCTTCCTCGTGCTCGTCACGAAATGTAGAGCGCTTTCTATTTTTTAAACATTTTTTGGCTCCAGCGTTCAGAGATTCTTACTTCTGTCTGATCAACAAACGCTCCTCGGTAACCCTCCAGCTCTCTCCAAACTCTTTCTCGCTCTTGGCTTGTTTGCCATCTGGCTTCATCATGTCATTCTTTTGCTTGCCATCAAAGTTTCCACACAGACCTCCGACTTTCCGCTTGTACGTGTGAGGCAGCACAATCTCTGCAAAAAAAAACGATGCCAGACATCAGAGACAGCTTAGCTTAGTTCATGTATTCGCATCGTTAGCATCGGCAAAGCTACGTGACAAACATTTAAAAGTATGTCACAAATGGTTTATTTTTGAAGAATCAAGGACGCGGATCAAGCATCGCCAATCCGTAAATGCCCTCGTGGACTGTGCCAAGAGGATGAATGAAATCTGATCCTAATGTAAGTTCCTTGAACTTTCTCTGAACTGACAGATAGGATTGTTTAATAACTGAAATGATTATTGTTAGCGTTACTGCACCAACCTGCTTTGCCATTGATGTTGAACTCCACCTTAAGCCCAAAGTCAGTCGTCAAGTAAAAACTTGAGGCGTGTTTCCAAATCTTCAACCCCGCGGATGGTGAAACGGGGAGTTGAACCTGTGCTCCGTCAACCTGTTTCAGATGGAAACAGATCATAAGTGAATTAGTTAGACATTTAGAAAGTTAGATAGCTTAGATCTTGATATTTAGATAGTTTGGATCTTGTTCCACTGATTAATGCACTGCTGTAGTTCTTTCCTGTAGCGTTTCTGATGAAAATTTGTTACAATAACTGAATACGCATCACCAGCAATGCAGTTCACCATATTGAGCAGTTGGTGGCAGCACAAGATAATTTTCAAGAACACTTTAAAAGAACTTGATCAGGGAATATCTTATCTGTTTTGACCTTTTTTTGTGAGGACTAGATAAACCGAGTCATCAAGAGGACAGATTCAAATTTACAGTAAACATTGTGGCGATAAGAGCGCCATGTCTCCTTAAAATAAAATAATAAAAAAAACAAACAAAAAACCCATGGCGTCTGCATATGGGTCATGATCCGTATCTATAAATACCGGCCCAAGTAACACTGCGGTCTCGCCCTCACTTCCTCTGCCTGGTGTGTCGCACCTGTGCGGTTATGGTACACCTTGAGGTGGCTGCGCTGTCCGGACGCGCTCGGCTGTTTAAGTGTCGTAGAGAGAGCGAGTTTTTTTTTTCCCCATTCTGCGGCCTTTTGATCTCTTCAAATTCCACCGGTAAGGATTTTATTGGAAATTTTTAATGGTATTTAGCAGGTGACACGGCGGCGGTGGGGCAAATCTTTTGAGTACGGTTCTATACTGACCGCTCCATAGGAAGCGTAACCTTGGGTTACGGCTTGGGGTTTTTGTGTTCTTCCAGAGGGGTATTTTTTTTTTAACCTGGGGATCGCTGTTCTGTTTTTCCGTTTATTTAAATTTTCTGCTATTTTATTTTTATTTTCCTATGGCGCCCGGGCTGCCCTATTATTGTTGATGTGTTAAAATTGGGCTTAATGTTATTCTGTTACGATCATTTTAAAAGTGGGAATATTGCGTGTGTAATTTTGATCCTAAAATTGTTTTGAAATTGATTCTTTTGAAAGCAGGGGCTCATATGGACCTTGAGGAAAAGTTTTTTTCTCCTTCTTTTTTGTTTTTTGTTTGGTTTTCGTTGTTTTGTCCATTTGCCCCCAACTTCCTTATCCGAAGACTTGGTTACCGCGCACCGACTCATGGAACACAACGGATCTTGGAAGAATGCTGTCTCGATTTTTTTTTGTCTTTAGATAAATAGATAAATAATTAAATAGCTGTGTTTGTTGTGTTCAGTTTACCACAGCTAAACCAGCATCATTGATATTTATTATTATAGTACATTTATTTTTAACTACTCTGTCTGAGTGGTGGTGGTTTTCACCCGGCGGCCGAACAGTCCCACTACCGCCACAACGTCTTTCCAGTCAAAGGTTCTAACTTTTGTGGCCGCTTCTAAATGAAGTTGTGGGAACCATGTCCAAAGAGTTCATCTGAAGCAGATAAGGGAAGGTGTCTGATAACACTTGTGATTTCATTTTAGTACATGAGCGCCCTGACATTCCGTTAGGTCACACGTCTCCTATCACTTCTCTCATCTGTGACATGAAGGCCTTAGTCAACATCTCTCTTTATCTCTATTTCTCATTTCTCTGTCTCCCCTCTCCCTCTCTGTCTCTGACACATACACACACATAAACACACACACACACACACACACACAAACACACACACAGACACACACACACACACACACACACACACACACACACACACACACACACACACACACATATTTATAAACTCTGTTCACAAACACTGAAGTAGGACAGCTCATTCCAAAGACTCGTGTATTGTGTGTGTCGTCTAAAATAGATAAGATGGCAACGTTTCCAAGTGGTTCTACAAGAAATGAGAAAACCTGGTTCATGCCCCCGTTCACTCTATATCAGCAAAATAGACAGACAGATAGCCAAGACCTTCAAGCAGTCACGCAAAAATGGGTAAAGAGTTTGTTGGCACTCACCACAACTTTCCTGTTCTTCTTGAACACCACCATGTGGTTATAGACTCTGATTTTCATCTCACGCATGCGACCGCGGTTACCATCTTCTTCACTATCGTTATCTTTATTGCTTCGATTGCTGCTATTGTCATCATCATCAAGGTCTTCGTCGCTGTCATGATCGGTCATGATGTTGTTGATGCCCACCACATAGACATCCGGAAGGTTCTGTGGCAGACGAGTGGTTTGAACCAGGACGTAGGAGTGCTCGCCATCAAACTCGTGTTTCATGTGATCAAAGGTTCTGTACTCTGGATCTTTGTCAATTGAGCACTCGCTGAAATCTGTTCCAAAGGGAAGAATAAACTCGACTTAAGGTCATCGCCACGCTGTCCGTCTGAAAAATCGGCTACATTAGGATGTACGATAACATTTGTTTTTTTAAGTTGTTTGCAAACTATAACACAGAAGTTGGCAGTCCTCCTTTTGAATGGTACGGTTATGTGGGCTTTTGTTCCAGTTATATGCAAATGCACCTGATTCAACAAATCGACTGTGAAACTTACTAGTCGAATCAGGTTTGTTAGATTATGGTCAGGATTGTATGAAAAGGCCTGTTTGGTGTAGTGGTAGCAAATGCAGAGAGGAAGACCACTGTGGGATTTAAACATGACTCTCTCCACCAAAAGCCCATCCCGATAAGCAGAAGTGAAGTTTTTTCGAGATCACTTTTAGCCGAGGGCCTAAGTTAAGAATTTTGCAATGAGGTTCGGCCCATGGGAGAAAGCGAGTTTGTTCTTGCATGCTGTCTGCGTGTTAAGAAAGAGGTATGTACCTGTGGACACACAGCTGAATTGTCCATCCTCGTCCATATGACAGACATCGTCGTCGTCACACTCGTATTCTTCATCACACTCAATTTCTCCACGACCATCCTCTTCCTCACACTCACAGCGACGAGAGCAGTGATCTTCATACCACACCTGGTCAAACTGGAACCACACACACACGCACACAGACACACAGTTTTATTATTATACCATTAAATATTTGGGATATTTAGAGCTACACAGAGGCTTAAATCCCGTGTAGCATGTATGTCCATCTGTGGTGCATATTCCCAGCAAAATATTTATCAGCAAACAATTGAAGTCAATTTTAAGCTAAGTAATAATCAATTACATCTATTCCTTTGTGTCATGTGTGTAACTAATAATTAATTACATCCGTTTCTTTGTGTCATGTGTATAACTAATAATCCATTACATCTATTCCTTTGTGTCATGTGTGTAACTAATAATTAATTACATCTGTTCCTTTGTGTCATGTGTGTAACTAATAATTAATTACATTTATTCCCTTGTGTCATGTGTGTATACAAATCGAGCCACTCTGGCCTCGTCTGGAGCTAAACCATTTTATCTCTAAGGTTATTTTTTTTTATCGTTGGCTTTCCTGCTGATAGAACCTACGTAATATTTGTTGCCTTGGTCGTCCTGGCAACCACACTCTCGGATGGGAACGCACGTGCGTTGTTTAAGTATGAATCCGTCATCACAAACACAGCCCTGCACGCATGGCTCGTCTGCGTTGCAGCCGGGTTGTCCGTGCAGGTGTTTGCAGGTGGGCTGGCAGGCAGGCACACAGTCGGTGTAATGGCTGTTTCTTGGGCAGGAAGGTGCTAAAACAGAGATTTGATTTTGTAATTGTACTTGATTATATAATTCGATTTAACATGTTATTTTTAAACGTTTCAACTTTCATGAATTTAAAAGCCTCTGAAACAGACACATTAACTCACTACGTGTTTTTTGGGTAAGTAGAGTACAATATGTCAACTGAACACTGTATTTGAACACTATATTTGAAAACCTTACATGGGCGTGGTGTTTCAGGTCTGACTGTAGTCTGTGGAGGTCTGACTGTAGTTGGAGCAGGTGTCTCAGGTCTGACTGTAGTTGGAGCAGGTGTCTCAGGTCTGACTGTAGTCTGTGTAGGTCTGACTGTAGTTGGAGCAGGTGTCTCAGGTCTGACTGTAGTTGGAGCTGGTGTTTCAGGTCTGACTGTAGTTGGAGCTGGTGTTTCAGGTGCGACTGTAGTCTGTGGAGGTCTGACTGTAGTTGGAGCAGGTGTCTCAGGTCTGACTGTAGTTGGAGCAGGTGTCTCAGGTCTGACTGTAGTTGGACGTGGGAGTGCAATGTCTTGAAATGTAAAGAACAATGGAAAATAGTGTGAGATATGGGGAGGAATTCGCAGGGACGTAGTGGTTTGAAGACATTGGTTCAGCATTTTGGTGCAGGTGTGTGGACTGAATATTTTTATAACAGTCTATACACCAGTGGTGCTACAACTACAAATCTAATTAGTGTGTTTGACTTGTGAGTGATACAGGGATGGGTTCAGGTTTGCTATGTCACTGCTTTGTGACTGGTGTGTTGATTTATAATCAGCTAAAATAAATGAGGAAGCTGATTAATTGTGTTTTGTGTGACATTCATTAGAGGCCTTGCCAAGTTCTCTGATTCATCCTGTGACACACTGGTTCTATTCCGAGGGTCGTTCTGTGTGATATTTGTAACTGGGTGGAAACTTACCTGCACAAGTTCCACGGTGAAGGGAAACGTCATCGACTGCAACGTCAGAGCGGTCGTTGGCGCCTCTTCGTCCCTCAAAGATAATCTAAAAGGGAGAAGAACATTGCAGATTAACTAAAGCGAGACTACTTAACATCTTTCAGTGAGCAGTACTTAAAATATAGTGCAAGACATATGAATATAGAGAGAGACACAAGAGAGGGATTTACAGTACTGCTGCATCCAAGAATAATGAGTATTATTGCTTAAACAGGAGCTAACTACAGTCTTAACAGATGTCTAATGGAGTGTCAGTAGGTTTTTCAGTTACAAATCAAAAAAGAAGGGAAGAAAAAGTGTACATTCAAGAGCAAACTGTCATAATCAAGTTACCTTTGATTTTGACAAGGTAACCAGAACAATTTTTATTTTCTTTGCGGACTCTCAGCACTTACCCGATAGTTCTCTTCAGGCCTCAGGTCTACCAATGCCCTCAGCCAAAGGTTTCCCTGATTATTCCTCACAGACCACACTTCCTGTGTCGAGCTTCCCTGCTGCAGGTACACAGTCAGTCCCATGGTGTCAGCAGAGCCGTACATGTGGTACCAGAACTCCAGGCACTGAGGAACCGGATTGGGACACTCTGAGCTCCGGAGTCGGGCGGTGTCTCCATAAGTTGCTTCGTTCGCCTCGATATACAGGTAGTGGCCACCTACAGAGATAAACGGAACACCCAAAGAGAGACTGCTCAATCCTACAGTGCCTTGGTTTTTTGTCTTTTTATCGTGGAAGATGTTTCACATGAAGAGCGCTTCAGTATTTGACAGATTAAGAATGTTTGTCTGAATGTTTATTGATGACTCTGCAGACACAGACGTGCATATAGATTATTATGCTGGCAGGCTTCTAAAGCAGTGATTCAGCCCACTGATGAGACCCTTGTTTTTTCACATCACAGCAAATTGGGCGAGGGTTTGCCAAACGAGTTAGCTGACTCACTTCCTGATGTGTGGTCGGACGAAGGTCCAGTCGATGGCGTAGGGGTGGAGCCTTGCTGTCTTGTCCAATCAAAAACGTCCGTCACCGTCTGGTGCCATGAGCAGATGTCATTTTCGAAATCGCATGCAATGCGGCACTCTGTATAACAGGGTTTGAAAAAGAAAAGCACAATGATATGTGTTTATCCCGTTGGTCACGAGTTCTGCCTGCAGTGCGTATGTGGTACAGAAAAGAAAAAGCACTTCAGTCAGACAACTGACAATAGCTGATCATTTTTAGGACAACAAATATTATCACACATAGATATAGAAGATGTTACATAAGGTGTTACATAAGATTATCTCAAGTCATATGAGTCACGTAATACTGTTAAATTATTACGTAATACTGTTAAATTATTACGTAATACTGTTAAATTACCTGATTGGACTCTATAAAAACAGTAAATAAAACCCTCAGAAATAAACCTTTGCTTTAATTACGTGTGATTAAGATTAACATCTTAATCACACGTAATAAAAAGATGCGGCCTCCTCGACTGTCTGTTGAATGAGGAGGATGCTGAGTTCAGACCAGCATCCTGAGAAACAGTTTCTTCTGGTGGCGGAGTGGAGATAAGATCAGGTTGTTGAGCTGTCGTGTGGACTACAGGGGGCAGTAAATCTGTAGTGTTAACGAAAAGGGGGCAACCGATGTGTAGTGTGTTCTGCTGAGGGTTCGAGGGTCGAGGTGTCAGCTACAGGAGGGAGTGTTGCAGTGTTTGCAGTGTTGTCAACGGGAGGAAGCGGCGGCAAACGCGTGGCACAATGTCCACGAATGACTAGCTACTCAGCTTCTTTTAATAAACACCGCGACTCATCCATATTTGAATAATATGATAATAGGATGATTCTAGTGTCCTGCTATCATTTATTCTCAAGCTTTGACATTCTGTCAATATATTTCTGCCCCTGTTTTGCTCTAAAGCTGAATGTTGTTCTGACACACACACACACACACAGAGCCAGTAGGGGCATGGTGACTGGGACAAGCCTTTGGGCTGTAATAGTGTAAATTACACACAGAGAACTCAGGCTGTTTTGACCTGGAGTAGATTGTGTGTTTTCATTTCCTAGTTAATACCTGGTAATTAGGGGACTGTAAAATAAATCTTTACCATTTCATTGTAGCAGCATTACAAGTCTTCCCTCGCTTAATATGAAACATAAACACACAACTTCACTTGATTGCATTTCTATGTTTATAGCATAACGGCCCTGTTCATAACCTTGATTGTCTCAGCTTGTCTCTTGGATGTCTCAAAATATGATGATTCAAAAAGCGACTGAGAACACTGGTATATGCCATGAAGGGATTTTAGTTTGCATTGTTGGTGTTGTTTTTACCTGTGTTTGGCCTCCAGTTAGGAAGTGCAACTGATGCATTACTGTGATGAGTATTAAAAAACAAACAAACAAAACAACACAAAGTCTGTCAATACTCATGAGGCATAGTAATTACATTATGATTATATTAAATGTAACTACATTGTAATTATAATGTAAATTATAATAACTGTATCGCACACAACACAATATGCCGGATGCTGAATTTATATTAAGGTGTGACTGTACCAACTGTAAATGCTACTTTAAGCATTTTGCCAAGAGAGAGAGTACAGTAGATGCCATTGTTATTTTACTAGAAAATGTACTGTTGCATCATTGATCTGAGGTTCATCTGTGTGTGTGTGTGTGTGTGTGTGTGTGAGACAGAGGGAGCGCTGAAATACACTTACCTTGTATAGGCTCTCGGGTGTAGGAGGCATAAGCAGACCACTGCGGACCGCAGCCACATAGATCCAGTCCTGGGCATAATGAACCGCTGTACCAAGTTATGTCTCACCTGTTTTTCCTCTCTTACTGTGGTCTGCTCTCTTTATGACTCTCAGTCCCAACTGCTGTGGGAGAGAGGTGAGTCGAACATTTTCAAGGTCGGAGGTGGAGGTGTGTGTGGTGGAGGGGGGTGGGGAGGGGGACAGGGCAGAAGGCAGAGTATCATAAAACTGACGGGGTGTGTTGGTGGTGACATAGCAACAGCCCCTTTACTGAGATGTAGTTACCATAAAGTCAGTGAAATAGACAGTGTCTACGAACTGATAACTTTATCAACCTGTTAATGAACTTTTATCAAATCGTCTCCAGTCTGGGAATGTAAAAAAAAAAAAAGGTTGATTGCAATGGACTTCAAAACCGCATTCCAAACTTTGTATCTATTAAGCCGCTACGAAGTAACCCGATTTATCACTAATGAACAGTTATTATATTATTATAGTTAATATTAATAATAAGTGATAAACATTTTAATAAATTCTAAAAACTGCTGTAGAGTCATTAACTGCTTTCCTTCGTATGGTTCATTTAGCCACAGACATTTCATGAAAACTAAACCCGGCGTACAACATGTTCCAGTACGTGCAACAGGGGTTGTCACCGACTGAGAGTCCTTTCAGCTTATCCAACCAAACCATGGATATGACAGTTCGCCATGGTGACCACTCATTGACTAAAACACCGCTTTAGTCCCTGGTTTGTTTGAATGAAAACAAGGCTTAATGCTTAACTTTGAGACTATTTAAAGACGCCGATGGGTTCGGCATTGTTAACATTAAAGCTTATTTTGAAAAGTCAGTTTCTTAGTCTGTAACTCAGTCAGTGGTGAGAACACTCTGACATAATTTCACAATTTATGATAGTCAGTAAAATTGCACAATGCATGAATTGTACCTTCTTTTGATTTTATTACTCCATTCATCTGATGGTTTCAATTGTAATCAGGGGATGATAAGATTGACAGCGAAATTGTGGTTGGGATTATTACCCCCCGCGGTTAGCGAAGTGTGCCTTTCTGTCAGTCGGCGTGATGAGAAAAGGAGGAAATACCAGTCCATTAGAGGTGGTGTCACTTCTCAGCTGTCCATCAATAATTAATCCTACTAGGCAAAGATACTGGGTCGCTGAGGTGACCCCAGCGGTGCACAATCAGGCCAGACGTGAGACCCAGACGTGGGACCCAGAGCACAAACTTATCGCTGGAAAAGACGGCAAGCCTGTGGTGTGAGGTCATTTCAGGTTCAAGACAGGCTCACCATCGACCCTGCTCGGTCTTCATATCATCGGTTCAGTGAATGGCTGTTGAGAAGAACAACGATGTAAAAATATGAAGAACCTCATACTAACTAACCAACTAACTAAATAACTAAATAAATAAATAAATAAAGGGGACTGTTATTTCTGACAAACAGGACATCAAAGCCGTCCTGTATGTAAACTATGTCTGATGCTTATATAAACACTGATTGCACTACTCTGAATGTGAACTTCTGTCATACGTAGCAAAGCCAAAATAAAAATACTAAATATAAAGTTTCTTTAAGGAGTTCGTGAAGCTATTTTCACTTGTGGATTAATTGTTAGACTTTATCCGGTCATTCCACCGAATACAAAGGCAACAGTGCACCTCCTGTCATTGTGTTTAACTGTAATGTGCTGTAGAACAAACGCCTGGTGTTGTGAAATTCGAGCTGTTAATATGACCACACAAAAGCCACCGCTGTTCTCTAAAAGAGCTATAAAATAACAAATTTGGATTTACAGTGAATTTTTATTTGACCAATAGGTGTCATCTGGCTGGAAATTACATAAATAAGTGACAAAAGACAGTAAGACATTGTGTCAGAGATGTTAATGATAAATTTGAACTTTTAACTGTTTTCTTTTTTTTTTTTTTGTACATTTTTACTAAAATACCATGTCCAAAATTATTCATACCCTTTTGAAATTGACGCAAAATTCTGAGAACATGCAAGCTCCTATACCATTCCAAATGGTCCTGCTCATTTCTACCATGTCAACTGCAAATCCTGGCTAAAACCAAAGAGCTTAGTGAGGACCTCCGGGTGCACATGGAGACTGCTAATAAGACTGGGAAGGGCTATAAAACCATTTCCACGTGTTTTCAAGTGCCAGCAAGGACTCCGCTTCTCCAAGACAGGCACGCGAAAGCTCGCCTAGCCTTTACAAAAGCTCACCTGGACATCGAGGAAAGCTTTTGGTCATCCGACCACAGAATTGAGGACCGAGAGCTTTTCTTCTTTTCTGTCATGGAGAAGTGGAGTCAATTAATTAATTTAATTAATTCTAATTAAATTAAAAAGAAAAAAAAACATTGTTACACGGCTGATTTTATTAAAAAAATCAGACAGACCCACCACAATCAATATCTTACAGTATTGACCCAGAAAGTATTTTAGTTCCACAAAAATCCCCTCACACCAACTTTATATTTAGGATTTTTATTTTGGCTTTGCTACGTGTGCCAGAGAATCTACCATGACTTTGCATCAATTTACGCTGAACTTTGAATCTTCAACCACACAACGTGTTATCATGTCAGTCCAGGACATAATGTCCAGCCCACGTCAGACATGCTGGACATTATGTACGATAGTTCATTGTGCTTAAATGAGTTACTCACTTCATTTACAGTCATATGTTCTGCATGTTGGCAAAAAAGCATCATTTGTTGGATTGTTGGATAATTAAGAGAGGAAGGAAGCAAAAACAAAGTATTAAAAAAGAAAAGAAAAGAAAAGAAAAGAAAAGGAAAACAATGAAACCGTCGAAATAAAATTGCTTCTGACACTTGAATGGACCTGTCTCAATATCGTGTAAAACGAATCTTTCTCTCTTTCCCTCTCTCTCTCTCCCTCTCACCCCCCTCTCTCTTTCTCTTTCGCTTTCTCTCTCTTCGGCCTCAGAGCCTGACATGTTAAACGTTAAGACACCTTGACCTTCACCTTCAACACAGTTCTGCAGGAGAGCAAAGGTAGGCAGTCAGTCCTACATACCAGAGTGATTCTTACATCTCCTCTGTTTGGAGCGAGGCAGCACCTCCATGACTGTCAGTTATTAATTTAATTATTAGTAAATATTAATTAATTAGTTAATGCCTGTGTGTATCAGTGTGTGTGTTAGAGACACTGTGAGAGTACATTAATGTCTGTGTGTATCAGTGTGTGTGTTAGAGGCAGTGAGAGACAGTAAGATAATGTCTGTGTGTATCAGTGTGTGTGTTAGAGGCACTGTGAGAGAGTAAGTTAATGTCTAAGAGCGTGAGGGGGAGGGAGATGATATTGTGACAATATCACTGTAATTTAACATCGGTTGATTTGTGACATATAATAATTGATTGAAAATGAATGTCAAATATGAGAAAATTGAAAGAAAAAGTTACCAGTGCATTCCTAAAAACAAACAAACAAAAACATAATTAACACTCCAACAATGTTCATAAACTAAATTTAAGATTTGAACTTTTTGATCTCCCATAAAATCTGCCAGTAAATATGTGTGTGTGTGTGTGTGTTTATGCTGAAGAGAAGACAAATAAAACAAGTATGTACATGGCACTATTAAAAGTACAAGATTTTTACATCTGAATCGACATCAACACCCAGTGTACACACAGGTGTTGTGTTAATATGACCACGCAAAAGCCACCGTCGTTCTCTAAAAGGTTTGGTCAAATACAAATTCACTTTAAATCTAAATTTGGCATGGGTATGAATCATTTTATATATATATGTATGAATGTATACACAAATGTTTGAGAAGAGATTGTGAGGAGACACTCCTGTGGTCTTGTGTCAGCTTTTTACTGTCATTTGAGTAAACATCCTTCTGTTACACACCTATTCAATGTTACCCATCCTCTGTGTAGGTTGGTTGTTTGTTGATTGTTGCATTCTGATCAACTATAAATTGAGAACAGCTCATGCATTAGTTCTTTAGTCAGTTACTAGTCACTTGCAAGCCATAGCTAAAACCAAAGAGCTTTGTGAGGACCTTCGGTTGCACATGGATGTTGCTCACAAGATGGGAAAGGGCTATAAAGCCATATCCAAGTGTTTTGAAGTGCCAGTGGCCACAGCGCAAAGCATAATCTAAAAGTACAAGGAATTCCACTCTGTGAAAAATCTCAAAGGGCAGGGGTAGGAAACCAAAAGTGACCTCTGTGTTGCCGAGAATGGCGGTGCGAGAGGCCAAGAAGAAATCAAAGATCACCACCAAGGCCATCCTGATCAATCCGAGCAATTGTGGTACCAACATCTCAAGGCAGACACTCCAGCAGACACTGTACAAGGCTGGTCTCCATGGACGCCGACCAAGGAGGACTCCACTACTCCATGACAGCAAAGAAGAAAGCTCTCGGTCCTCAATTCTGTGGTCGGGTGACCAAAAGCTTTCCTCGATGTCCAGGTGAGCTTTTGTAAAGGCTAGGCGAGCTTTTGCATGCCTATCTTGGAGAAGTGGAGTCCTTGCTGGCTCTTGAAAACACGTGGAAATGGTTTTATAGCTTTTCCCCGTCTTATGAGCAGCCTCCATGTGCACCCGGAGGTCCTCACTAAGCTCTTTGGTTTTAGCCAGGCCTTGCAATTGACATGGTAGAAATGACCAGGACCATTTGGAAAGGTATAGGAGCTTGCATGTTCTCAAAATTCTGCAACAATTTCAAGGGGTATGAGTAATTTTGGACATTATTTTGGACATGGTATTATTCGTAAAAATGTTAAAAAAGAAACAGAAATAATTACAATTTATCATTAAAATCTCTGACACAATGTCTTACTGGCTTTTGTCACTTGTTTGTCATTTCCAAGCAGATGAAACCGATTGCACTGCATGAAAAGAGGTGTATCCGGACTGGAATACCCCTTTATATTCCGGGATACTCCACAGATAATCGGCTGTATCTGGCAGTTTGCAGCTCTGTTACGCGGCATGGAATACTGCTGAATATGTACCAGGTCTGGGGGTCCTTAGTTGCCATGGTGAATAATCCCTTGGGGGTGCTTGCAAGGGAACATTTGCACTTCACACCTTGGGCCACCAGGTATCCTGCAATTGGTCAAAAGTCTTACCTTGGATTGGTGGAGCAATGTCTTGCCCCTCCTCTAAAACTCTTCCCCATTTGCCCATTGTGGGTCCCCAGACATGATTTCATATGGTTTATATTCTTAATATTGTTATTATTGGTGGTGGTGTCCCTGATAAGGTTGGGGTCCAGAATGTCCCGGGCTGGAACCCAGTCTCGTTCTTCTGGGCCATATCCCTCCCAGTCCACCAGGTATTGCAGCCCTCCCTGTACCCGACGAGAGTCAAGGAGGCGGCGGACTGTATAAGCGGGTTGCCCATCAATGATCCGAGGAGGTGGAGGTAGTCTAGTCGCGGGAGCAAGGGGGCTGGTGATAACAGGTCGTAACCGAGAAACATGGAAGGTAGGGTTGATCCACATAGCCCGAGGAAGTTGCAGACGGTAGGAGACCGGATTAACCCTTCTCAGGATCTTGAAGGGACCCACAAACCGAGGAGCTAGCTTGCGGGACTCTACCCGCAGGGGAAGGTCCTGTGAGGACAACCAGACCCTTTGCCCAGGGCGTAGTAATGGTGTGGGCCTGTGCTGGCGGTTGGCCTGGAGTTGGTGGCGTCGTGCAGACCTAAGAAGGGCTGATCTGACCCTCCGCCAGACACGTCTGCAGCGGCGGATGAAGTCCTGGGCCGAAGGGACTCCAACATCAGCCTCTTGGTCCGGAAACAGAGGAGGCTGAAACCCAAACTGACTCTCAAAAGGGGAGCGACCTGTGGAAGAACAGCACATGGTGTTATGAGCATATTCTGCCCAGAGGACATACCTGCTCCAAGATGAGGGGTTTGAGGAGGCCAGGCATCTGAGGGTCGTCTCCAGGTCTTGGTTCAGCCTCTCCGTCTGACCATTAGACTCCGGGTGGAAACCAGAGGAAAGACTGACAGTGGCCCCAATCAGCTTACAGAAAGCCTTCCAGAACTGAGAAGTGAATTGGGGTCCACGGTCAGAGAGCACATCTACTGGGAGACCAAAAACTCTAAAAACTTGCTGGCAGACAATTTCTGCGGTCTCTTGAGCAGAGGGGAGTTTGGGTAAGGGGACAAAACGACAGGCCTTGGAAAAACGGTCCACAATGACCAGGATGACTGTGTTTCCCTGGGAAGGAGGGAGGCCTGTAATGAAGTCCATGGAGATGTGGGACCAAGGGCGTTTGGGGATGGGTAGGGGATGAAGGAGACCATGGGGAGGGGTGTGAGGACTTTTATTTTGGGCACAAACAGGGTAGGCAGCGACGAAGGACTGGACATCAGCATTCATCCCAGGCCACCAGAACCGCCTCTTCAGGAACTCTAACGGTCTGCTAGTGCCGGGATGGTTGGTTAACTGAGAAGAGTGCCCCCATTGAAGGACCTGGGAGCGTACAGAGGCAGGGACAAACAGACGAGCCAGAGGTCCATTACCAGGGTCAGGTTCCTTCTGCTGGGCTTGTCGAACCACTGTCTCAATTCCCCAATGAACAGGAGCCACGATCCTGGAGTCTGGGAGAATGGGTTCCGGGGTGCGTTCTCGGTCTGTGTAGGGAAACAGTCTGGACAGAGCATCGGGCTTCTGATTCTTGGAACCGGGGCGATAAGTGAGCACAAAGTCAAAACGATTAAAAAAGAGGGCCCACCTTGCCTGCCGGGGGTTTAGACGTTTGGCCTTCTGAATGTACTCAAGGTTTTTGTGGTCCGTCCACACGAGGAAAGGATGCTGGGCCCCTTCAAGCCAGTGTCGCCACTCCTCTAAAGCTAGTTTAATGGCCAGCAGCTCCCTATCACCCACATCATAATTTCTTTCAGTACTGGAGAGGCGAGAGGAGAAAAAGGCACAAGGGTGGAGCTTACCATCCGCGGGATGCTGGGAGAGAACAGCACCCACTGCCACGTCCGAGGCATCAACTTCGACTATGAAGGGGAGAGAGGGGTCAGGTAAGGTTAGAATAGGGGCTGAGGTGAACCTCACCTTAAGTTCTCGGAAGGCCCGATCTGCCTCGGGAGACCAGGAAAATCGGCCAGGTGTCTTCCGGGTCAAGTTAGTGAGTGGGGCAGCCACCGAACTGAAGTTCCTAATAAACTTTCTATAAAAGTTTGCGAAGCCTAGGAAACATTGAGCCTCCTTGATAGATGTGGGCTGGGGCCAGTCACGCACAGCCTGAGTCTTCTTAGGGTCCATACAGAGGTTTCCCTTGGACAGAATGAAACCTAAGAAAGAGACCTCAGAGACATGAAATTCACACTTCTCAGGCTTTACAAAGAGGTGGTTGACTAGAAGACGCTGGAGGACCACCCTGACGTGGTGGACATGCTCATGAAGTGACTTGGAGAAAATAAGGATGTCATCTAAGTAGACGAAGACGTGCCGGTTCAACATATCCCTCAGGACGTCATTGATGAGACCCTGGAAGACAGCTGGAGCACTGGTTAACCCAAAAGGCATTACAAGATATTCATAGTGCCCTGTTGGTGTGTTAAAAGCCGTCTTCCACTCATCTCCCTCCCTGATACGTACCAAGTGGTAGGTGTTGCGGAGGTCCAACTTAGTAAAAATCGTGGCCCCTTGGAGCAACTCAAAAGCAGAAGACATCAAGGGTAAGGGGTAGCGATTTCTTACTGTGACCTTGTTCAACCCGCGGTAGTCAATACAGGGCCGTAGACCGCCATCCTTTTTGCTCACAAAAAAGAAACCAGCACCGGCAGGAGAAGAGGATGGGCGAATGATCCCAGCTTCCAGAGAGTCCTTGATGTACTCTTCCATAGCCCTGGTTTCTGTGAGTGAAAGGGAGAAGACTCTTCCCCGGGGGGGAATAGCTCCAGGGAGGAGGTCAATTGCACAATCATAAGGCCGGTGAGGGGGCAGTGACGTGGGTCTCTTCTTACTAAAAACTTCACTCAAATCATGGTACTCGGGAGGGACTCGGGACAACTCGGGAGGGACTCGGGACAACTCGGAGGACTAAGAGACTTCTGAGGGGAACTCGAGATTCTAGAGAGGAGACAAGTGGCTTGGCAAGAGGGGCCCCACTCGATCACCGTTCCAGACGACCAACAAATGTGGGGACTATGGAGGGTCAACCAGGGAAAACCAAGCACTACTGGGAACTCAGGAGACTGAATGAGGTTAAACTGAATTCTCTCTTGATGACGTTCCCCTAAGCACATAAGGAGAAGTGCCGTAAGGTGGTCAACAGTACCATCTCCCAAAGGTCTTCCATCAAGGGCTGTCACGGAGAGAGGATGTTCCAATCTGGTTACAGGAAGGTGGAGGGCTTTGGCTAAGGTGATATCCATGAAATTACCGGCCGCACCAGAATCAATGAGGGCCTGAAGTTCGTGGTGTTGCTGGTGACCCCAGGAAATTTCAACAGGAATCCGCAGGCAGTTGATGGGGGTTATGGGAGTAAGGGCTGCTCCCGTCACAGTACTCCCCCTCCTGGACGGGACTGGGCTTTTCCCAAAAGCTCAGGACAGGACGATCTAAAGTGATCAGGCTTACCACAATAGAGGCAGCACCGTTCTCTCATCCTGCGGTTTCGTTCAGCCTGAGAGAGACGTGTTCCTCCAAGCTGCATGGGTTCTTCAGGACTAGGGGAGATGTTCTGGGGTTCCTGAGATGACTGCCATGGGGTCGAAGTGGAGCCACCAGTCCAATCGAATAGCCTGATCAATCAGAGACTCTAGATCCATGGGCGGCTCTCTCGTCGCTAGTTCATCCTTGATTGAACTTGACAGGCCGTGATGGAAAGCGGCCATGAGAGCCGTTGTATTCCAGCCACTTTCTGCAGCCAGGGTACGGAAGAGAGCAGCATACTCAGCCACACTGGTGTTGCCCTGATGCAGCTGGAACAACCTGTTAGCCGCCTCTCTGCCTCCTTCGGGATGGTCGAATACTCTCCTCATTTCGTCTGTGAAAGCGTTGTAGTTGTGACAAGCAGGTCCTTGCTGTTCCCCCACGGCTGTGGCCCAGGCCAGGGCCTTTCCAGTGAGGAGGGTGATGATATAGGCGATTCGTGTCCGATCCGTAGGGAAGGTAGAGCTCGAAAGAAAGAGAACATTGCGTCAGGAAACCACGACAGTCCTTTGGGTTACCATCAAACCTCTGGGGAGCAGGGAGTCGAGGCTCGGAGACAGGCTGACGTGGGGGATCAGGAGGAGCTGGAGGTGCAGGAGAGTGTTGGCGATTCACTATGGTCTGTAGGGTCTGGAGAATCTCATTGAGAGCACGCTCATGTCGGTCAACTGTAGCATGGTGAGTGGCCAGTTGTTGTTTGTGTCAAAGCACAGTGGTATCTTGACTTGAAACGGCGGCGGAGATCTGGTCTGTCTGTGAGCGTCGAGGAGGATGCGGCTCTGCTGGGTCTTTTTCCATGCTGTAACGATTGACCTGGGAATCGAACCCGGAGCTCTGGCTTGAAAGCCCAGAGCCTTACCCTGGGGCCAAGTGCAAGACCCAATTGCAGAAAGCAAGACAACAGGTAGTGCAGAGCAAGTGATTCCTTTAATAGGTGAATCAGGGCAGAGGTATCCAGGGAGTCAGGCAAAAATCAGCAAACAAATCCAGGCAGAGGTCAAAACCAGAAAGCAGAGAAAATCAGTGTCAAATCCAAGAAAAGCGGCAGGCAGAATCTTTGTCCAGCTAAACAGGCAAAAACAAGGTTCAGCAACAGGAGGCAGTCCAAGAAAACACAAAAATACACAGAGTTTACAAGAAGGCTTGATCTAGAATTGAACGCAGGGTAACAACTCAAGACTGAGCAAGGAACTGAAGAAAACAAGAAACTTAAATAGACAGGCAGAACAAGACACAGGTGAAAACAATACATCAATGATGAACTAAACAGGCACAAACAAAGACTGAGGACACCACATGGCCAAAACAAAAACTACACATCCCAAAAACATGACAAGAGAGAGAAAAAAAAGTGGAGAAGAAAGGAGGTTGATTAAATGTTTGTTTAGAATTCCAGGCACTGCTATGAAACAATCGCGACGATATAGTCTACCAACAAAACACGTTGTCTTACCTTGTCCGTGGTTCATATCTGTGCGTGTTGTTTTCAGCATTACGCATTCTCCGCACAGCTTCCTGTAGAAGCAAAATTTGTACAAGAGTTAAATTCAACCACATTAAGGGATAAAGCAGATAAAGAATTGTGAACGTATCAGAATGTGTGGCAGTCAAAGACAAAAGGCAGAAGGCTACAGAAATAAACCTACCGAAACAGAGTTATTTTCCGCTCGTCTTCTTTTTTTGGGCAGACTCCTCTTGCGCCTCTTTGATGGGACCGCCGAATAACATTCTCCATGAACGTTTACTGCTGTTCAGACATCTTCTTAAAAATGTATTTAACGGGGACACCAGTTATTTGTTTTCGTTCGGACTTGGCGTTGCAAAAATTGGATATTCCCGGCGCACGAGTAGCCTCTCCACTCCGCTGTCTGTTCGAAAACTCAAGTGTTCTTTAGCAAGCCATCTCAAAAATGCACACTATCGACAGAATACGGAGTACAACTTCTGTAATCCTTCAGTGACTTCCTTCCCCCAGATACAGGTAACCCCCTACCCAAAGCAAATTTCGCGCTGCATTTGCACACAATGCTATTGGTTACTGTCACTCTACGCCATGCACGCACAGAAAACTGATTGGACAGGGCTCAACCTTAGATTCTAAATGGGTGGTTTGAAAACGGGGCGCGTCCTCGTACTGAGGAGAAACATTCCAAACAAACAAGTGAGGAACAACAGCAACAACAACAAAGACTCCTATGCCCCGTAAACTTTTTTTTTTTTTTTAAATAACTCCTGTACCCTTTGTCCCGTATCCCTCATACTGAGATAATGTCCCGCATTTTTGCTGGTCGTTTGGTTTTTAACTGTCAGATATGGATCCATTCTTTTACCTGCCCGGCACATGAGCCGCTTATGCCGTTGCGGCATAGTTTCTAATCTATTTAATAGCGCTATGTCAAAAGCAGTAAATATGCAACATAGCCGAGTTTTTTTAAAAGCCTTGCTTTCACCAAATGGCTGAGAGGAGAGCATTGAGGGCGGTCATCAAGAGGCTGTGGCGGCCGTCAATCAAACTGTGCAGCTGTGGGGCCAACGAATTTATTTGCTACGTCACAAAAACAAAACTTAGTAAAACTTTACAGATATGAAGATAAACGCTGTCAGCCGACATCATGGTCAAAAAGAAAGGAAAAAGTTCTTTTATCCATTGTGACCATGCTACTCATCCAGTAGAGATTTTGGCTTGATATAAAGATTTGCATTGAAATTGTTTTATTTGATGTAATATTTTATTTTGAGCCTTATTTATTCTTATAGTTGGATTTGGTCAGGGGTTTAACTTGAAAGACTTGAGCTGTATGCCTGCTGCTTTGCTTAGGTACAGTTGCCTTTGATGGGCCTGTAATGGCCAAAGCATGTTGGATGTCTATCAATACAAGTGTATACAAGTGTTTCTTATTCAGTTAGACTGACATTATATCTAAGTTTTACGTTATGTCTCATAATTAGTAACATGTCCCACATTGTCCCACACAAACTTACTACTTGTCCCCCATTTGGTCTGTTTGCATCTGGTCACCCTATACCTTTGACCCCAAGTAAAGGACAGTTGCATAACAATCAAATATGCAATTAATGAAGCTCTCATTTAGACTTTTTTTGAATGATGTTTTCAGTGTGTTTTTGTATGCTCCATTTGAAGAGTCCATTGTAATTTAGCTGCATGACAGAGCAACGACATTAAAGGCTATATGGGCCTACCACTGCTGTATTATAAACCATGCAACACCTAACAAGCTTGTGTGGTTATCAAAATATAGCCTAAATATCACATATAGGCTAACTGATAGAAAGTTACAGCGAGGAAGGGGGGCAGGATTCTATACCCAGACCCACCTAGACCACTGACTGTTATTAGCATTTGAAAGGCCAAGCCATCAGCTAACGACTGTGGTCACGCGGATACCCGAAAACCTCCGTCTAACAGCTGTGTTCGGAGATTTGCGGAAGTTTTCAGGTCCGCATGACAAAGTTCTGCGGGCATCCGAATAACTCCGGCAAACAGCAGGTTTAGCGGAAGTTTACTTTGTCCGGATATTTCCGAATACACCACTTTTCACGCAAAATCTCTTCGCTGTAATCATGCGCAAAACCCCTTCATAGTGTTATCAGGAAGTTCTAATGAAAAGTAACTTTTAAATTACTTTTACTGACTTCTTTGATATGCAAAACCAAGTCCTATCAGGAAAAGCCACATCCATAGGATAGATCCAAAGCAGCCAACAGGCCGCTTAAAGAAAAGAAACTCTGATAAACTCTCAAGTGCTTTGGAGTGTGAAATCAGTGATTTCTTTGACACGTCCACAATCCAATGAGAGGTTTAAGAGTTTCTCTGGAACTGTTTGTCAGTTCAAATAATACTCAAATAATACTCCAAATGTCTGTTCAGAACCTGGGTGAGTTAATGGCAGCCTTTATTTAAAAAGAAGCAAGTAAAGAAACAGTTAGATAAATATTGAAAACAGATACTCTCTGGGTAAGTAAACATGCATACAGTGTACAAGGTGTCAAATTTTGCAGGGAAAAGTTGTGTTTTAAAATCTAAAATCTGAAAGACACAGCTGAAATAAATATGACACAACAAGTGAAATATGCTTTTCAGACCTTTTTTTTCCAAGAAAGAGATGGATGTGTTTGAGAATACTTGGAGATTTACACAAATGTAGACATTTACAAAAGCAGAGAAAGATTAAATCATTTCCGTTTCTCGCAGCATAAGAGATCAGACAGTGTAGATTAGAGAATTAAACCACTGGAATTCTACAATGGCCTTATTAACATCCCGGTGAAAATAAGTGCTGATGTATCACTGTTTTCAAACATAGAAATGAAACGCTTGCTAAAACTTACTCAAGTTTACAAGCTTCATGGTAACATTTGACAAGGAGGAAAAAAAGTGCTTTAGAAGTCTGAAGTGAAGGAAGGCAAGGTCGTTTGAATAGACGCATTGTTAATTGCACGGGTTTTGAACCCTGAGGCTTTTGTCTTTTGTTCCAACGTGGGCTTTAGGCACGGGTGATGGTCCGCAGGAGAGTGGAGCGTCTGGAAAAGCGGACACGCAGAAAGGACAATTTTTTTTAAAACATAGAGGCAATGGAGCCATCAGTAACAACCAAATCAGCCCCACATCATTTGCCACCAGTAACAACCAAATCAGCCGCACATCATGTGAAGACTATTTCTGAATTTTACATTATCACTGCTGCAGTGCCTGGAAAATAGTCCCATGGAAAGACTGTGTGTGTGTGTGTGTGTGTGTGTTCTGACTATTTAAAAGTAATGAAATTAGTGTTAAACTTTGATATCTAACATATGCACAGTTATTAGAGACATTCGACTTGAAGTGAGCTCAAAATTGTCCCTACAGTGCTCTAGTGGATTTAAGACAGACCCAAAAGCGGGTGAGACATTCTGAAGGCTTTCCTGTATAATGCTTTACAAATTCTTCCCAATTACATGTATTTGTAGACCCATAAATTTTCATTTTCACATCGGTAAACACACACTCTGTATTCTAAGGTATTTCTCAATCTCCATCATAGCCTTGAATGTAATCTTGCCATAGCCATAGCCTTGAATGTAATCTTGTTCATACTGTAAAATCAATACTTTTATTGTTCAGACAGAAATCTCTGGGTAGATATGTGCTGTAAGTATATACTGAATGACTTATAACAAATTGAGATGAATCAGGTTTCACGAGCCACTGTGTAGACTCCTTATTTCCCCCGACGCACGTCAATGGGACTAAAAGATGTCTTCGTGCCAGAGTTATGCCTAAATATTCCATGAGCTATCTCTGCTTCCTCATGCTCGCCACAAAATGTAGAGCGCTTTCTATCTTTATTTTTTTTTGGCTCCAGCGTTCAGAGATTCTTACTTCTGTCTGATCAACAAACGCTCGTCGGGAACCCTCCAGCTCTCTCCAAACTCATTCTCGCTCTTGGCTTGACCTGGGTGTGGGATGTCTTGAAATGTAAAGAATGAAGAAAAAACAGTTTGAGACTTGGAGAGAAATGTGGTTCAAAGACATCACATTTCATTATGTTGGCACCCAATACTGGGGCTTGTGCTCTTCATCAAGATCAACAATTGGCGAAGACATACAAGCTTCCATTCGTCAACCCTTTCAGTGCGGGTGTGTAGACTGTATATCGTTTTTGCACTCCATACACGAGTGTTCAAAATAAATGAGGAAGCTGATTAATTGGGTTTTGTGTGACATTTGTTTGAGGCCTTGCCAAGTTCTCTGATTCATCCTGTGACACACTGGTTCTATTCCAAAAGTCGTTCTGTGTTATATTTGTAACTGGGTGGAAACTTACCTGCACAAGTTCCACGGTAAAGGGAAACGTCATCGACAGCAACATCAGAGCGGTCGTCTGTGCCTCTTCGTCCCTCAAAGATAATCTGAAAGGGAGAAGAACATTGCAGATTAAATTATGTGAAACTGCTTAACAACTTTCAGTGAGCAGTACTTCAAATATAGTGTGAGACACCTGTGTGTTAACGGTAAAAGTAATAAAGATTGGTGGGTATAAACCCATAACAGTAATACAAAAAAAAAAGAAAAAGAAAAAAAGCAGAGACTGTGTGTTAAGAAACAATGTATTAATTTTAGTCATTCACTATGACTGAAACTGACTCATCATAATCATGGTAATTTACTTTGTGGATTTAAATGAGAGGGATTAATAGTACTCCTGCAACCAAGAGTGTGAATTGTCATTGCTTAAACAGAAGCTAGCTACAGTCTTAAGAAGTGTATAGTAGAGTGTAGAGTAGAGTACTAGTACTAGACGAGTGAAGAGTTTTTCAGATACAAATCAAAATGAAGAAGAAATGTGTACAAGCCTACAAGTATTTGAGCATAGATTTTAAAAGTAAACTTCTACAGTCAAGAGGATGTAAAAACAAACAAACAAAGAAAAAATTGGATTTGATTTCATCAAGGCAAGCAGAACTATTTCTATTTTCTTTGCGGACTTTCAGCACTTACCTGGAAGTTCTCTTCAGGCCTCAGGTCTACCAATGCCCTGTGCCAAAGGTTCCCCTGATTATTCCTCATAGACCACACTGACTGTGCCGAGTTTCCCTGCTGCAGGTACACAGTCAGTCCCATGGTGTCAGCAGTGCCGTACATGTGGTACCAGAACTCCAGGCACTGAGGAACCAGATCGGGACACTCTGAGCTCACGAGATGAGCTGTGTCTCCATTAGATCTCCCGTCAGCTTCAATGTACAGGTAACCACCACCTGGGTAGAATCACAAACAAATCAGGATAAGGTTTTTTTTTTATCTCGCGACTAGACGTAAACAGGGAGTCTTGGCTCTCCAGTTTCATCTGCATTAATTTTAATGGAGACAGCAGGTTTATTTAACATTTAACTTAGATTTTCATCCAGTATTGTTTGTTGCTTGTATCTTTAAATGCCTGTACCTTTTTTCATTGATTCTTAGTGGTTCCTGCTTTGTTAATGATGTTAATATTGTTTTGTCTGATTTGATGTCACTTACTTCCACTGGTGTGGTCGTAGGAGGGCCCTGTCATAAGAGTAGGGGTGGAGCCATACTGCCACGTCCAATCAAAACTGTCAGTCAGCATCTGACTCCAGGCACAGAGGTGTTGATCAAAGCTACAGCCGAGGTGGCAAACTGTGGAAAAAGCATTTCAAACATAAATGTCAGCCACCAATAGTGTAGCCTTGCCGAATGTTTAGTAATAACATGAATAAGCATCTATGTAATGTATTATCACTGTCAAATACTGTAACCTGTTGTGATACATTTTGAGAGGAGGAGCGGCTTGGGAAGAGTATGTACCTGGGTGAGGGCCTGGGTCTGGGATTGATGAACCTGTCAGTCATGTAAAAAAACAAAAATGAGTTTCACCTCTTAAAAACCTCCGGCAAAACTGAAATTCAGATACATTCTCACACTATATGTAATAAACATTGTGAGCTCTACTCAGGGTTCAGTGTACATGAGTTCACTAAGTGATCCGTGAAGCTTTTCACTGTGAGCTGACCGACCTTTACATTCCCCGACTGTTATCGCAACGTCATCCCAAGCGATGTCTGACAGAGCATTGGAGCCTCTGATGCCTTCCACTAAAATCTGAGATAAAACATAATTACATACTTTACTGTATATCCAGGACACCGGGACATACGGTCATAGACACACATGTAAAAGGAAAGGGGACTCGTTCTAAATGTCTCACAAGGCCAATTTCAACACCTGGACAAATAATCTGTTGCAATAAGTAAAACAGGCAAGAGAATTAAACACAAAGAAACAAAGAAACAAACAACTCCATTGTGTATATCTTTATAAGAGCAATTATTAAAGTTTTCGATACACTTCTCAGAATGCTTTTGTACCCATCGCTCACCTGGAACGGACCCTCAGCGGTGATTTGGACCTCAGCTTTGTGCCAGAGGTTGCCCTGGTTGTTGGATTTGGTCCAGATCTTGGTGTATGTGTTGTGTTCCACCTGGTAAACGTTAAGTTTCATGTAGACTGCCTGTCCAAACATGTGATACCAAAAGCTCAGACAGTGGGTGCCAGGTGCCTGACACAGAGGGCTAATCATGCGGGCGGGGTCTCCATGGCGCACGCCATCACCTTCAGTGTACATATAGTGGCCACCTAAGGAACAAAAAATGTTCTCTATAAAAAAAGGTCCCACATTCTATCAATAGAATAGAATAGTGTATTTGAACATTTAAATGGGCAGTGATATGCTTAGGTTGAACCCGTTTCATGCCCAGTCTTCTTACTTCCAGTTGTATGGTCACCGGTTGGCCCAGAAAGGTCAGTGGGGGTTGAGCCAGACCATCTCGTCCAATCAAAACCGTCCTGGACCAGCTGCTCCCAGCCACACTCATCCCGATCAAAGTTACAGTTCAGTTGGCAACCTGTTGGATGTGAGTCAAATGAAGTCACACTGATGTTGTGGAAATGACTGAAGAATGGAGCCTACCAAACTCAGAGACAATGACTATAACCAGCGTGATGATGTGTATGTGTAGACACTCACTTCCTGGGGGAGATGGAGGAGTAGTTGTGTTGGTTGGTGGTGGCGTCGCTAAGGAAGTTTTGGAGAAAAAGACATCTCATTTGTGCTTCAGATGGCATGAAATATTATCTCATAAAGTCTTCTATAGTGAACAGTGAATTCTTTCGTTGCAAACGTGATGCGAAAAAGTCAAAATGTTAAAAGCAAAATTTAAACATCAAAGCAATGTGACAATATTTTAATACCAAATGCAAAGCCTTACTTGTGCTTTGAGTTGTTGGTCTAAGTGTAGTTGAAGCTGGTATTTCAGGTCTGACTGTAGTCTGTGGAGGTCTGGCTGTAGTTGTTGTTGTTGGACCTGGGTGTGGGATGTCTTGAAATGTAAAGAATGAAGAAAAAACAGTTTGAGACTTGGAGAGAAATGTGGTTCAAAGACATCACATTTCATTATGTTAGCACCCAATACTGGGGCTTGTGCTCTTCATCAAGATCAGCAATTGGCGAAGACATACAAGCTTCCATTCGTCAACCCTTTCAGTGCGGGTGTGTAGAATGTATATCGTTTTTGCACTCCATACACCAGTGGTGCTACAACTGTAAATCTAATTAGTGTGTATGACTTGTGACTAATACAGGAATGGCGGAAGTTGGTTTTGTCACTGCTTTGTAATGATTTTGACAATTTACAAACATCTAAAATAAATGAAGAAGCTGATTAATTGTGTTTTTTGTTTGAGGCCTTGCCAAGTTCTCTGATTCATCCTGTGACACACTGGTTCTATTCTGAAGGTCGTATTGTGTGATTGTTGTAAATGGTCTGGCAAATTACCTGCACAAGTTCCACGGTAAAGGGAAACGTCATCGACAGCAACATCAGAGCGCTCGTCGGCGCCTCTTCGTCCCTCAAAGATAATCTAAAAGGGAGAAGAACATTGCGGATTAAATGAAGCGAAACTGACTCATCATAATCATGGTAATTTGCTTTTTAGATTCAAATGAGAGGGATTAATAGTACTGCTGCCACCAAGAGTGTGGATTGTTATTGCTTAAACAGAAGCTAGCTACAGTCCTAAGAAGTGTATAGTAGAGTGTAGAGTAGAGTACTAGTACTAGACAGAAGAGTTTTTCAGATACAAATCAAAATGAAGAGGAAATGTGTACAAGCCTACAAGTATTTGAGTATAGATTTTTAAAGTAAACTTCTACAGTCAAGAGGATGAAAAAACAAACAAACAAAGAAAAAGTTAGATTTGATTTCATCAAGGTACGCCGAACTATTTCTATTTTCTTTGCAGAGTTTCAGCACTTACCTGAAAGTTCTCTTCAGGCCTCAGGTCTACCAATGCCCTGTGCCAAAGGTCTCCCTGATTATTCCTCATAGACCACACTGACTGTGCCGAGTTTCCCTGCTGCAGGTACACAGTCAGTCCCATGGTGTCAGCAGTGCCGTACATGTGGTACCAGAACTCCAGGCACTGAGGAACTGGATCGGGACACTCTGAGCTCATGAGACGAGCTGTGTCTCCGTGAGATCTCCCGTCAGCTTCAATGTACAGGTAACCACCACCTGGGTAGAATCACAAACAAATCAGGATAAGGTTTTTTTTTATCTCGCGACTAGACGTAAACAGGGAGTCTTGGCTCTCCAGTTTCATCTGCGTTCATTTTAATGGACACAGCAGGTTTATTTAACATTTAACTTAGATTTTCATCCAGTATTGTTTGTTGCCTGTATCTTTAAATGCCTGTACCTTTTTTCATTAATTCTTTGTGGTTCCTGCTTTGTTAATGGCGTTAATATTGTTTTGTTTGGTTTGATGTTACTTACTTCCACTGGTGTGGTCGTAGGAGGGCCCTGTCATAAGAGTCGGGGTGGAGCCATACTGCCACGTCCAATCAAAACTGTCAGTCAGCATCTGACTCCAGGCACAGAAGTGTTGATCAAAGCTACAGCCGAGGTGGCAAACTGTGGAAAAAACATTTCAAACATAAATGTCAGCCACCAATAGTGTAGCCTTGCCAAATGTTTAGTAATAACATGAATCAGCATCTATGTAATGTATTATCACTGTCAAATACTGTAACCTGTTGTGATACATTTTGAGAGCAGGAGTGGCTTGGGAAGAGTATGTACCTGGGTGAGGGCCTGGGTCTGGGATTGATGAACCTGTCAGTCATGTAAAAAAACAAAAATGAGTTTCACCTCTTAAAAACTTCCGGCAAAACTGAGATTCAGACACATTCTCACACTATATGTAATAAACATTGTGAGCTCTACTCAGGGTTCAGTGTACATAAGTTCACTAAGTGATCCGTGAAGCTTTTCACTGTGAGCTGACCGACCTTTACATTCCCCGACTGTTATTGCAACGTCATCCCAAGCGATGTCTGACAGAGCATTGGAGCCTCTGATGCCTTCCACTAAAATCTGAGATAAAACATAATTACATACTTTACTGTGCATCCGTGACACCGGGACATACGGTCATAGAAACACATGTAAAAGGAAAGGGGACTCGTTCTAAATGTCTCACAAGGCCAATTTCAACACCTGGACAAATAATCTGTTGCAATAAGTAAAACAGGCAAGAGAATTAAACACAAAGAAACAAAGAAACAAACAACTCCATTGTATATATCTTTATAAGAGCAATTATTACATTTTTCAATACACTTCTCAGAATGCTTTTGTACCCATCGCTCACCTGGAACGGACCCTCAGCGGTGATTTGGACCTCGGCTTTGTGCCAGAGGTTGCCCTGGTTGTTGGATTTGGTCCAGATCTTGGTGTATGTGTTGTGTTCCACCTGGTAAACGTTGAGTTTCATGTAGACTGCCTGTCCAAACATGTGATACCAAAAGCTCAGACAGTGGGTGCCAGGTGCCTGACACAGAGGGCTAATCATGCGGGCGGGGTCTCCATGGCGCACGCCATCACCTTCAGTGTACATATAGTGGCCACCTAAGGAACAAAAAATGTTCTCTATAAAAAAAGGTCCCACATTCTATCAATAGAATAGAATAGTGTATTTGAACATTTAAATGGGCAGTGATATGCTTAGGTTGAACCCGTTTCATGCCCAGTCTTCTTACTTCCAGTTGTATGGTCACCGGTTGGCCCAGAAAGGTCAGTGGGGGTTGAGCCAGACCATCTCGTCCAATCAAAACCGTCCTGGACCAGCTGCTCCCAGCCACACTCATCCCGATCAAAGTTACAGTTCAGTTGGCAACCTGTTGGATGTGAGTCAAATGAAGTCACACTGATGTTGTGGAAATGACTGAAGAATGGAGCTTACCAAACTCAGAGACAATGACTATAACCAGCGTGATGATGTGTATGTGTAGACACTCACTTCCTGGGGGAGATGGAGGAGTAGTTGTGTTGGTTGGTGGTGGCGTCGCTAAGGAAGTTTTGGAGAAAAAGACATCTCATTTGTGCTTCAGATGGCATGAAATATTATCTCATAAAGTCTTCTATAGTGAACAGTGAATTCTTTCGTTGCAAACGTGATGCGAAAAAGTCAAAATGTTAAAAGCAAAATTTAAACATCAAAGCAATGTGACAATATTTTAATACCAAATGCAAAGCCTTACTTGGGCGTTGAGTTGTTGGTCTAACTGTAGTTGGACCTGGTCTGTCCGGTCCGACTGTGGTCTCTTGAGTTCTGACTGTAGTTGTTGTAGATAAATCAGGTCTGACTGTAGTCTGTGGAGTTCTTATTGTAGTTGAAGCTGGTATTTCAGGTGTGACTGTAATCTGTGGAGGTCTGGCTGTAGTTGTTGTTGTTGGACCTGGGTGTGGGATGTCTTGAAATGTAAAGAATGAAGAAAAAACAGTTTTAGACTTGGAGAGAAATGTGGTTCAAAGACATCACATTTCATTATGTTAGCACCCAATACTGGGGCTTGTGCTCTTCATCAAGATCAGCAATTGGCGAAGACATACAAGCTTCCATTTGTCAACCCTTTCAGTGCGGGTGTGTAGACTGTATATCGTTTTTGCACTCCATACACCAGTGGTGCTACAACTGTAAATCTAATTAGTGTGTATGACTTGTGACTAATACAGGAATGGCGGAAGTTGGTTTTGTCACTGCTTTGTAATGATTTTGACAATTTACAAACATCTAAAATAAATGAAGAAGCTGATTAATTGTGTTTTTTGTTTGAGGCCTTGCCAAGTTCTCTGATTCATCCTGTGACACACTGGTTCTATTCTGAGGGTCGTACTGTGTGATATTTGTAACTGGGTGAAAACTTACCTGCGCAAGTTCCATGGTAAAGGGAAACGTCATCGACTGCAACATCAGAGCGCTCGTCGGCGCCTCTTCGTCCCTCAAAAATAATCTAAAAGGGAGAAGAACATTGTGGATTAAATAAAGCGAAACTGACTCATCATAATCATGGTAATTTGCTTTTTAGATTCAAATGAGAGGGATTAACAGTACTGCTGCAACCAAGAGTGTGGATTGTTATTGCTTAAACAGAAGCTAGCTACAGTCTTAAGAAGTGTATAGTAGAGTGTAGAGTAGAGTACTAGTACTAGACGAGTGAAGAGTTTTTCAGATACAAATCAAAATGAAGAAGAAATGTGTACAAGCCTACAAGTATTTGAGCATAGATTTTAAAAGTAAACTTCTACAGTCAAGAGGATGTAAAAACAAACAAACAAAGAAAAAATTGGATTTGATTTCATCAAGGTAAGCAGAACTATTTCTATTTTTTTTGCGGAGTTTCAGCACTTACCTGAAAGTTCTCTTCAGGCCTCAGGTCTACCAATGCCCTGTGCCAAAGGTCTCCCTGATTATTCCTCATAGACCACACTGGCTGTGCCGAGCTTCCCTGCAGCAGGTACACAGTCAGTCCCATGGTGTCAGCAGTGCCGTACATGTGGTACCAGAACTCCAGGCACTGAGGAACCAGATCGGGACACTCTGAGCTCAGGAGACGAGCTGTGTCTCCATGAGATCTCCCGTCAGCTTCAATGTACAAGTAACCACCACCTTGGCAGAATCACAAACAAATCAGGATAAGGTTTTTTTTTATCTCGCGACTAGACGTAAACAGGGAGTCTTGGCTCTCCAGTCTCATCTGCATTAATTTTAATGGAGACAGCAGGTTTATTTAACATTTAACTTAGATTTTCATCCAGTATTGTTTGTTGCTTGTATCTTTAAATGCCTGTACCTTTTTTCATTGATTCTTAGTGGTTCCTGCTTTGTTAATGGTGTTAATATTGTTTTGTTTGGTTTGATGTTACTTACTTCCACTGGTGTGGTCATAGGAGGGCCCTGTCATAAGAGTCGGGGTGGAGCCATTCTGCCACGTCCAATCAAAACTGTCAGTCAGCATATGACTCCAGGCACAAAGGTGTTGATCAAAGCTACAGCCGAGGTGGCAAACTGTGGAAAAAACATTTCAAACATAAATGTCAGCCACCAATAGTGTAGCCTTGCCGAATGTTTAGTAATAACATGAATAAGCATCTATGTAATGTATTATCACTGTCAAATACTGTAACCTGTTGTGATACATTTTGAGAGCAGGTGCGGCTTGGGAAGAGTATGTACCTGGGGGAGGATCTGTGGGGCCCAGGTGTGGGATTGATGAACGTGTCAGTCATGTAAAAAAACAAAAATGAATTTTTACCTCTTAAAAACCTCCGGCAAAACTGAAATTCAGATACATTCTCAGGCTATATGTAATATACATTGTGAGCTCTACTCAGGGTTCAGTGTACATAAGTTCACTAAGTGATCCGTGAAGCTTTTCACTGTGAGCTGACCGACCTTTACATTCCCCGACTGTTATCGCAACGTCATCCCAAGCGATGTCTGACAGAGCATTGGAGCCTCTGATGCCTTCCACTAAAATCTGAGATAAAACATAATTACATACTTTACTGTATATCCATGACACTGGGACATACGGTCATAGAAACACATGTAAAAGGAAAGGGGACTCATTCTAAATGTCTCACAAGGCCAATTTCAACACCTGGACAAATAATCTGTTGCAATAAGTAAAACAGGCAAGAGAATTCAACACAAGGAAACAAAGCAACAAACAACCACATTGTTTATATATTTATGAGAGCAATTATTACATTTTTCAATACACTTCTCAGAATGCTTTTGTACCCATCGCTCACCTGGAACGGACCCTCAGCGGTGATTTGGACCTCGGCTTTGTGCCAGAGGTTGCCCTGGTTGTTGGATTTGGTCCAGATCTTGGTGTATGTGTTGTGTTCCACCTGGTAAACGTTGAGTTTCATGTCGACTGCCTGTCCAAACATGTGATACCAAAAGCTCAGACAGTGGGTGCCAGGTGCCTGACACAGAGGGCTAATCATGCGGGCGGGGTCTCCATGGTCCAAGCCATCACCTTCAGTGTACATATAGTGGCCACCTAAGGAACAAAAAATGTTCTCTATAAAAAAAAGGTCCCACATTCTAGCAATAGAATAGTGTACTTGAACATGGGCAGTGATGTTCTTAGGTTGAACCCGTTTCATGCCCAGTCTTCTTACTTCCAGTTGTATGGTCACCGGTTGGCCCAGAAAGGTCAGTGGGGGTTGAGCCAGACCATCTCGTCCAATCAAAACCGTCATGGACCAGCTGCTCCCAGCCACACTCATCCCGATCAAAGTTACAGTTCAGTTGGCAACCTGTTGGATGTGAGTCAAATGAAGTCACACTGATGTTGTGGAAATGACTGAAGAATGGAGCCTACCAAACTCAGAGACAATGACTATAACCAGCATGATGATGTGTATGTGTATCACTTCCTGGGGGAGATGGAGGAGTAGTTGTGTTGGTTGGTGGTGGCGTCGCTAAAGAAGTTTTGGAGAAAAAGACATCTCATTTGTGCTTCAGATGGCATGAAATATTATCTCATAAGGTCTTCTATAATGAACAGTGAATTCTTTTGTTGCAAACGTGATGCGAAAAAGTCAAAATGTTAAAAACAAAATTTAAACATCTAAGCAATGTGACAATACTTTAATACCAAATGCAAAGCCTTACTTGTGCTTTGAGTTGTTGTTCTAACAGTGGAGATAAGATCAGGTTGTTGAGCTGTCGTGTGGACTACAGGGGGCAGTAAATCTGTAGTGTTAACGAAAGGGGGCAACCGATGTGTAGTATGTTCTGCTGAGGGTTCGAGGGTTGAGGTGTCAGCTACAGGAGGGAGTGTTGCAGTGTTTGCAGTGTTGTCAACGGGAGGAAGCGGCGGCAAACGCGTGGCACAATGTCCACGAATGACTAGCTACTCAGCTTCTTTTAATAAACACCGCGACTCATCCATTTTTGAATAATATGATAATAGGATGATTCTAGTGTCCTGCTATCATTTATTCTCAAGCTTTGACATTCTGTCAATATATTTCTGCCCCTGTTTTGCTCTAAAGCTGAATGTTGTTCTGACACACACACACACACAGAGCCAGTAGGGGCATGGTGACTGGGACAAGCCTTTGGGCTGTAATAGTGTAAATTACACACAGAGAACTCAGGCTGTTTTGACCTGGAGTAGATTGTGTGTTTTCATTTCCTAGTTAATACCTGGTAATTAGGGGACTGTAAAATAAATCTTTACCATTTCATTGTAGCAGCATTACAAGTCTTCCCTCGCTTAATATGAAACATAAACACACAACTTCACTTGATTGCATTTCTATGTTTATAGCATAACGGCCCTGTTCATAACCTTGATTGTCTCAGCTTGTCTCTTGGATGTCTCAAAACATGATGATTCAAAAAGCGACTGAGAACACTGGTATATGCCATGAAGGGATTTTAGTTTGCATTGTTGGTGTTGTTTTTACCTGTGTTTGGCCTCCAGTCAGGAAGTGCAACTGATGCATTACTGTGATGAGTATTAAAAAACAAACAAACAAAACAACACAAAGTCTGTCAATACTCATGAGGCATAGTAATTACATTATGATTATATTAAATGTAACTACATTATAATTATAATGTAAATTATAATAATTATATCGCACACACAACAATATGCCGAATGCTGAATTTATATTAAGGTGTGACTGTACCAACTGTAAATGCTACTTTAAGCATTTTGCCAAGAGAGAGTACAGTAGATGCCATTGTTATTTTACTAGAAAATGTACTGTTGTACCATTGATCTGAGGTGCGTGTGTGTGTGTGTGTGTGTTTGTGTGTGACAGAGGGAGCACTCAAAGACACTTACCTTGTATAGGCTCTCGTGTGTAGGAAGCATAAGCAGACCACTGCGGACTGCAGCCATATAGATCCAGCCCTAGTCATAATGAGCCGCTGTACCAAGTTATGTCTCACCTGTTTTTCCTCTCTTACTGTGGTCTGCTCTCTTTCTGACTCTCAGTCCCAACTGCTGTGGGAGAGAGGTGAGTCGAACATTTTCAAGGTTGGAGGTGGAGGTGGAGGTGTGTGTGGTGGAGGGGGGTGGAGAGGTGGACAGGGCAGAGGGCGGAGTATCATAAAACTGATGGGGTGTGTTGGTGGTGACATAGCAACAGCCCATTTACTGAGATGTAGTTACCGTAAAGTCAGTGAAATAGACAGTGTCTACGAACTGATAACTTTATCAACCTGTCAATGAACTTTTATCAAATTGTCTCCGGGAATGTAAAAAAAAAAAAAAAAAAAGAAGGTTGATTGCAACGGACTTCAAAACCACATTCAAAACTTTGTATCTATTAAACAGCTACGAAGTAGCCCGATTTATCACTAATGAACAGTTATTATATTATTATAGTTAATATTAATAATAAGTGATAAACATTTTAATAAATTCTAAAAACTGCTGTAGAGTCATTAACTGCTTTCCTTCGTATGGTTCATTTAGCCACAGACATTTCATGAAAACTAAACCCGGTGTACAACATGTTCCAGTACATGCAACAGGGGTTGTCACCAACTGAGAGTCCTTTCAGCTTATCCAACCAAACCATGGATATGACAGTTCGCCATGGTGACCACTCATTGACTAAAACACCGCTTTAGTCCCTGGTTTGTTTGAGTCAAGACAAAAGAAAACAAGGCTTAATGCTCAACTTTGAGACAATTTAAAGACGCTGGTGGGTTCGGCATTGTTAACATTAAGGCTTATTTTGAAAAGTCAGTTTCTTAGTCTGTAACTCAGTCAGTGGTGAGAACACCATGACATAATTTCACAAAGCTTGCGATTTATGATAGTCAGTAAAATTGCATAATGCATGAGCTGTATGTTCTTTTGATTTTATTGCTCCATTCATCTGATGGTTTCAATGTAATCAGGAGATGATAAGATTGACAGCGAAATTGTGGTAGGGATTATTACCCCCCGTGGTTAGCGAAGTGTGTCTTACCGTCAGTCGGCGTGATGAGAAAAGGAGGAAATATCAGTCCATTAGAGGTGGTGTCACTTTCCAGCTGTTCATCAATAATTAGTCCTACTAGGGAAAGATACTGGGTCGCTGAGGTGACCCCAGCGGTGCACAATCCAGACCAGACATGGGACCCAGAGCACAAACTTATTGCTGGAAAAGACGGCAAGCCTGTGGTGTGAGGTCATTTCAGGTTTAAGACAGGCTCACGATCGACCCTGATCGATCTTCATATCATCAGTTCAGTGAATGGCTGTTGAGAAGAACAACAATGTAAAAATATGAAGAACCTCATACAAAATAAATAAATAAATAAATAAATAAAGTTTCAACTTAGGGGAATAAATGAAGGGGACTGTTATTTCTGACAAACAGGACATCAAAGCCGTCCTGTATGGAAAGTATGTCTGATGCTTATATAAACACTGATTGCACTACTCTGAATGTGAACTTCTGTCATACATAGCAAAGCCAAAATAAAAATACTAAATATAAAGTTTCTTCAGGGAGTTAGTGAAGCTATTTTCACTTGTGGATTAATTGTTAGACTTTATCCGGTCATTCCACCGAATACAAAGGCAACAGTGCACCTCCTGTCATTGTGTTTAACTGTAATGTGCTGTAGAACAAACGCCTGGTGTTGTGAAATTCGAGCTGTTAATATGACGACACAAAAGCCACCGTGGTTCCCTAAAAAAGCTATCAAATAAACAGTACAATCATTAAACTACACAGTGTTACAGTAAGTTTAAAATACGCAAAAAGCCTGTGAGAGTTTTATTAGTTTCACATACAGTCAATAAGTTTTGTCCGTGCAATGTAGGGTCAGTAACTTGTCCTGCCTGTCTCTATGTGCCATATGTGTGTGTGTGAGTGTGTGTGTGTGTGTGTGTGTGTGTGCGTGCAATGAGGGAGACTTTTTAGCTGTGGTAAGTTTACAGGTTTGGTTTATGTACTCCGTGTCCTGATAAATTCTGCCACAGACTTGATCTGTGGGTGTATTTCTGTTCCTGATATTTATAGAGAAATAACACAGAGATAAGACCCACAAAAGGCTGTGTGTGTGTTTGTGTGTATGTTTATGCTGAAGAGTATGTACATGGTATATCTATCTATCTATCTATCTATCTATCTATCTATCTATCTATCTATCTATCTATCTGTATGTATATATATATATATATATATATATATATATATAAATATATATATATATATATGTAGAGTTAAGCCCAAAATTATTCATACCCATACCAAATTTGGATTTACAGTGAATTTTTATTTGACCAATAGGTTTCATCTGGCTGGAAATTACATAAATAAGTGACAAAAGACAGTAAGACATTGGGTCAGAGATGTTAATGATAAATTTTAATTTTTAACTGTTTTCTTTTTTTACACATTTTGTACTAAAAAGGCCATGTGCAAAATTATTCATACCCTTTTGAAATTGACGCAAAATTCTGAGAACATGCAAGCTCCTATACCTTTCCAAATGGTCCTTGTCATTTTTACCATGTCAGTTGCAAGTCCTGGCTAAAACCAAAGAGCTTAGTGAGGACCTCCGGGTGCACATGGAGGCTGCTAATAAGACAGTTAAGGGCCATAAAACCATTTCCACGTGTTTTCAAGTGCCAGCAAGGACTCCGCTTCTCCAAGACAGGCACGCGAAAGCTCGCCTAGCCTTTACAAAAGCTCACCTGGACATCGAGGAAAGCTTTTGGTCATCCGACCACAGAATTGAGGACCGAGAGCTTTTCTTCTTTTCTGTCATGGAGAAGTGGAGTCAATTAATTAATTTAATTAATTCTAATTAAATTAAAAAGAAAAAAAAAACATTGTTACACGGCTGATTTTATTACAAAAATATGGTGGGTCAGACAGACCCACCACAATCAATATCTTACAGTATTGACCCAGAAAGTATTTTCAGTTCCACAAAAATCCCCTCATACCAACTTTATATTTAGTATTTTTATTTTGGCTTTGCTACGTATGTCAGAGAATCTACCATGACCTTGCATCAATTTACACTGAACTTTGAATCTTCAATCACACAACGTGTTATCATGTCAGTTCAAACCCAGCCCACGTTGGACATGCATCCTCTCACTCTCCCTGGCCTTACTGTGGAACGTGTTTCGTTTTTCAGTAGAGTAAATACAGTTAAAGTGGAGTAAAGAAGGTATTAGATTAGATTAGATTAGATTAGATTAGATTAGATTAGATTAGATTAGATTAGATTCAACTTTATTGTCACTGTGCAGAGTACAGGTCCAAAGCCAATGAAATGCAGTAGCATCTAACCAGAAGTGCAAACGCATAGCATTATTTACAGATAAGTGCAGGTAGTGAGTACTGCAGTAGTGATGTTATATCTTACAGTATATACAGCATTATATACAGTGGTGATACAGTATATACAGTATTGTAGACGGTGGTGAGGAATATACAGATATGTACATGTATATATATTAATAATGTTCTACACAGAGGTGAAGCTGACAGAGTAGACAGAGGAGTGTATATGTATAGGTTGAATAGACACAATAGACAAAATATATACTGTATGTATTGAAGCGTGTGGTGCTGATACGCAAGAAATGCCCCTGACAGGAGGTCCATGAGATGATTAAACTGGAAATTAAGATAGCGGAAACCTGTCAGCAATCTAGCTGCTGAAACTGGGCCAGTTCTTTAGAACAGACTCAGACGGGACCCAGAGACGGGGCACACCATAGTATCGTAATACTGGACAAATATTAACAATCTGTCCCCAGTGTTATGGTTAAGCAGCTAAAAGCTGGACATTATGTACGATAGTTCATTGTGCTTAAATGAATTAGTCACTTCATTTACAGTCATATGTTCTGCATGTTGGCAAAAAAGCATCATTTGTCGGATTGTTGGATAATTAAGAGAGGAAGGAAGCAAAAACAAAGTATTAAAAAAGAAAAGAGAAGAAAAGAAAAGAAAAGCAAAACAATGAAACCGTCAAAATAAAATTGCTTTTAACACTTGAATAGACCTGTCTCAATATCGTGTAAAATAAATCTCTCTCTCTTTCCCTTTCTCTCTCTCTCCCCACCCCCCCCTCTCTGTCTCTTTCGCTTTCTCTCTCTTTGGCCTCAGAGCCTGACATGTTACACATTAAGACACCTTGACCTTCACCTTCAACACGGTTCTGCAGGAGAGCACAAAATGAATGTCAAATATGAGAAAATTGAAAGAAAAAGTTACCAGTGCGTTCCTAAAAACAAACAAACAAAAACATAATTAACACTCCAACAATGTGCATAAACTAAATTTAAGATTTGAGCTTTTTGATCTCCCATAAAAACTGCCGGTCGATATGTGTGTATGTGTGTGTGTGCGTGTGCGTGTGTGTGTTTGTTTGTGTGTGTGTGTGTTTATGCTGAAGAGAAGACAAATAAAACAAGTATGTACATGGTACTATTAAAAGCACAAGATTTTTACAGCCTAGAATTTACAGCAGGAATAGAGGGAATGAGGAAAAACGGTTAAGCCCAAGATTATTCATACCCATACCAAATTTGGATTTACAGTGAATTTTTATTTGACCAATAGGTTTCATCTGGCTGGAAATTACATATATAAGTGACAAAAGACAGTAAGACATTGTGTCAGAGATGTTAATGATAAATTTTAACTTTTAACTGTTTTCTTTTCTTTTTTTTGTACATTTTTACTAAAAATACAATGTCCAAAATTATTCATACCCTTTTGAAATTGACGCAAAATTCTGAGAACATGCAAGCTCCTATACCATTCCAAATGGTCCTGCTCATTTCTACCATGTCAACTGCAAATCCTGGCTAAAACCAAAGAGCTTAGTGAGGACCTCCGGGTGCACATGGAGACTGCTCATAAGACTGGGAAGGGCTATAAAACCATTTCCACGTGTTTTCAAGTGTCAGCAAGGACTCCACTTCTCCAAGACAGGCACGCGAAAGCTCGCCTAGCCTTTACAAAAGCTCACCTGGACATCGAGGAAAGCTTTTGGTCATCCGACCACAGAATTGAGGACCGAGAGCTTTTCTTCTTTTCTGTCATGGAGAAGTGGAGTCAATTAATTAATTTAATTAATTCTAATTAAATTAAAAAGAAAAAAAAAACATTGTTACACGGCTGATTTTATTAAAAAAATCAGACAGACCCACCACAATCAATATCTTACAGTATTGACCCAGAAAGTATTTTAGTTCCACAAAAACCCCCTCACACCAATTTAGGATTTTTATTTTGGCTTTGCTACGTGTGCCAGAGAATCTACCATGACTTTGCATCAATTTACGCTGAACTTTGAATCTTCAACCACACAACGTGTTATCATGTCAGTCCAGGACATAATGTCCAGCCCACGTCAGACATGCTGGACATTATGTACGATAGTTCATTGTGCTTAAATGAGTTACTCACTTCATTTACAGTCATATGTTCTGCATGTTGGCAAAAAAGCATCATTTGTTGGATTGTTGGATAATTAAGAGAGGAAGGAAGCAAAAACAAAGTATTAAAAAAGAAAAGAAAAGAAAAGTGAAACAATGAAACCGTCGAAATAAAATTGCTTCTGACACTTGAATGGACCTGTCTCAATATCGTGTAAAACGAATCTTTCTCTCTTTCCCTCTCTCTCTCTCTCTCTCTCTCTCCCCCCCTCTCTCTTTCTCTTTCGCTTTCTCTCTCTTTGGCCTCAGAGCCTGACATGTTAAACATTAAGACACCTTGACCTTCACCTTCAACGAAGTTCTGCAGGAGAGCAAAGGTAGGCAGTCAGTCCTACATACCAGAGTGATTCTTACATCTCCTGTGTTTGGAGCGAGGCAGCACCTCCATGACTGTCAGTTATTAATTTAATTATTAGTAAATATTAATTAATTAGTTAATGCCTGTGTGTATCAGTGTGTGTGTTAGAGACACTGTGAGAGTACATTAATGTCTGTGTGTATCAGTGTGTGTGTTAGAGGCAGTGAGAGACAGTAAGATAATGTCTGTGTGTATCAGTGTGTGTGTTAGAGGCACTGTGAGAGAGTAAGTTAATGTCTAAGAGCGTGAGGGGGAGGGAGATGATATTGTGACAATATCACTGTAATTTAACATCAGTTGATTTGTGACATATAATAATTGATTGAAAATGAATGTCAAATATGAGAAAATTGAAAGAAAAAGTTACCAGTGCATTCCTAAAAACAAACAAACAAAAACATAATTAACACTCCAACAATGTTCATAAACTAAATTTAAGATTTGAGCTTTTTGATCTCCCATAAAATCTGCCAGTAAATATGTGTGTGTGTGTGTGTGTGTGTGTGTGTGTTTATGCTGAAGAGAAGACAAATAAAACAAGTATGTACATGGCACTATTAAAAGTACAAGATTTTTACATCTGAATCGACATCAACACCCAGTGTACACAGAGGATGGGTAACATTGAATAGGTGTGTCTCAGGAGGATGTTTACTCAAATGACAGTAAACACATGACCACAGGAGTGTCTCCTCACAATATCTCTTCTCAAACATTTCTGTATACATACATACATACATACATACCTACATACATACATACATGCATATATATATATATATATATATATATATATATATATATATATATATATATATATATATATGCGTGTGTGTGTGTGTGTGTGTGTGTGTATATGTATATGTATATATGTATATGTATATATATATATATATATACACAGTTAAGCCCAAAATTGTTCATACCCGTACCAAATTTGGATTTACAGTGAATTTTTATTTGACCAATAGGTGTCATCTGGCTGGAAAGTACATAAATAAGTGACAAAAGACAGTAAGACATTGTGTCAGAGATGTTAATGATAAATTTGAACTTTTAACTGTTTTCTTTTTTTTTTTGTACATTTTTACTAAAATACCATGTCCAAAATTATTCATACCCTTTTGAAATTGACGCAAAATTCTGAGAACATGCAAGCTCCTATACCTTTCCAAATGGTCCTGGTCATTTCTACCATGTCAATTGCAAGTCCTGGCTAAAAACAAAGAGCTTAGTGAGGACCTCCGGGTGCACATGGAGACTGCTAATAAGACTGGGAAGGGCCATAAAACCATTTCCACGTGTTTTCAAGTGCCAGCAAGGACTCCGCTTCTCCAAGACAGGCACGCGAAAGCTCGCCTAGCCTTTACAAAAGCTCACCTGGACATCGAGGAAAGCTTTTGGTCATCCGACCACAGAATTGAAGACCGAGAGCTTTTCTTCTTTTCTGTCATGGAGAAGTGGAGTCAATTAATTAATTTAATTAATTCTAATTAAATTAAAAAGAAAAAAAAACATTGTTACACGGCTGATTTTATTAAAAAAATAGGAGCTTGCATGTTCTCAGAATTTTGCCTCAATTTCAAAAGGGTATGAATAATTTTGGACATGGTATTTTAGTAAAAATGTACAAAAAAAAAAAGAAAACAGTTAAAAGTTCAAATTTATCATTAACATCTCTGACACAATGTCTTACTGTCTTTTGTCACTTATTTATGTAATTTCCAGCCAGATGACACCTATTGGTCAAATAAAAATTCACTGTAAATCCAAATTTGGTACGGGTATGAACAATTTTGGGCTTAACTGTATACATATACATATATATATACATATACATATATACATATACATATACATATACACACACACACACACACACACACACACACACGCATATATATATATATATATATATATATATATATATATATATATATATATATATATATATATATATATATATATATGCATGTATGTATGTATGTAGGTATGTATGTATGTATGTATGTATACAGAAATGTTTGAGAAGAGATATTGTGAGGAGACACTCCTGTGGTCATGTGTTTACTGTCATTTGAGTAAACATCCTCCTGAGACACACCTATTCAATGTTACCCATCCTCTGTGTACACTGGGTGTTGATGTCGATTCAGATGTAAAAATCTTGTACTTTTAATAGTGCCATGTACATACTTGTTTTATTTGTCTTCTCTTCAGCATAAACACACACACACACACACACACACACACACACACACACACACACACACACACACACACACACACACATATTTACTGGCAGATTTTATGGGAGATCAAAAAGCTCAAATCTTAAATTTAGTTTATGAACATTGTTGGAGTGTTAATTATGTTTTTGTTTGTTTGTTTTTAGGAATGCACTGGTAACTTTTTCTTTCAATTTTCTCATATTTGACATTCATTTTCAATCAATTATTATATGTCACAAATCAACTGATGTTAAATTACAGTGATATTGTCACAATATCATCTCCCTCCCCCTCACGCTCTTAGACATTAACTTACTCTCTCACAGTGCCTCTAACACACACACTGATACACACAGACATTATCTTACTGTCTCTCACTGCCTCTAACACACACACTGATACACACAGACATTAATGTACTCTCACAGTGTCTCTAACACACACACTGATACACACAGGCATTAACTAATTAATTAATATTTACTAATAATTAAATTAATAACTGACAGTCATGGAGGTGCTGCCTCGCTCCAAACACAGGAGATGTAAGAATCACTCTGGTATGTAGGACTGACTGCCTACCTTTGCTCTCCTGCAGAACTTCGTTGAAGGTGAAGGTCAAGGTGTCTTAATGTTTAACATGTCAGGCTCTGAGGCCAAAGAGAGAGAAAGCGAAAGAGAAAGAGAGAGGGGGGGAGAGAGAGAGAGAGAGAGAGAGAGGGAAAGAGAGAAAGATTCGTTTTACACGATATTGAGACAGGTCCATTCAAGTGTCAGAAGCAATTTTATTTCGACGGTTTCATTGTTTCACTTTTCTTTTCTTTTCTTTTTTAATACTTTGTTTTTGCTTCCTTCCTCTCTTAATTATCCAACAATCCAACAAATGATGCTTTTTTGCCAACATGCAGAACATATGACTGTAAATGAAGTGAGTAACTCATTTAAGCACAATGAACTATCGTACATAATGTCCAGCATGTCTGACGTGGGCTGGACATTATGTCCTGGACTGACATGATAACACGTTGTGTGGTTGAAGATTCAAAGTTCAGCGTAAATTGATGCAAAGTCATGGTAGATTCTCTGGCACACGTAGCAAAGCCAAAATAAAAATCCTAAATATAAAGTTGGTGTGAGGGGATTTTTGTGGAACTAAAATACTTTCTGGGTCAATACTGTAAGATATTGATTGTGGTGGGTCTGTCTGATTTTTTTAATAAAATCAGCCGTGTAACAATGTTTTTTTTTTCTTTTTAATTTAATTAGAATTAATTAAATTAATTAATTGACTCCACTTCTCCATGACAGAAAAGAAGAAAAGCTCGCGGTCCTCAATTCTGTGGTCGGATGACCAAAAGCTTTCCTCGATGTCCAGGTGAGCTTTTGTAAAGGCTAGGCGAGCTTTCGCGTGCCTGTCTTGGAGAAGCGGAGTCCTTGCTGGCACTTGAAAACACGTGGAAATGGTTTTATGGCCCTTCCCAGTCTTATTAGCAGTCTCCATGTGCACCCGGAGGTCCTCACTAAGCTCTTTGGTTTTAGCCAGGACTTGCAACTGACATGGTAAAAATGACAAGGACCATTTGGAAAGGTATAGGAGCTTGCATGTTCTCAGAATTTTGCGTCAATTTCAAAAGGGTATGAATAATTTTGCACATGGCCTTTTTAGTACAAAATGTGTAAAAAAAGAAAACAGTTAAAAATTAAAATTTATCATTAACATCTCTGACCCAATGTCTTACTGTCTTTTGTCACTTATTTATGTAATTTCCAGCCAGATGAAACCTATTGGTCAAATAAAAATTCACTGTAAATCCAAATTTGGTATGGGTATGAATAATTTTGGGCTTAACTCTACATATATATATATATATATATATATATATATATATATATATATATATATATACATACAGATAGATAGATAGATAGATAGATAGATATACCATGTACATACTCTTCAGCATAAACATACACACAAACACACACACAGCCTTTTGTGGGTCTTATCTCTGTGTTATTTCTCTATAAATATCAGGAACAGAAATACACCCACAGATCAAGTCTGTGGCAGAATTTATCAGGACACGGAGTACATAAACCAAACCTGTAAACTTACCACAGCTAAAAAGTCTCCCTCATTGCACGCACACACACACACACACACACACACACTCACACACACACATATGGCACATAGAGACAGGCAGGACAAGTTACTGACCCTACATTGCACGGACAAAACTTATTGACTGTATGTGAAACTAATAAAACTCTCACAGGCTTTTTGCGTATTTTAAACTTACTGTAACACTGTGTAGTTTAATGATTGTACTGTTTATTTGATAGCTTTTTTAGGGAACCACGGTGGCTTTTGTGTAGTCATATTAACAGCACTAATTTCACAACACCAGGCGTTTGTTCTACTGCACATTACAGTTAAACACAATGACAGGAGGTGCACTGTTGCCTTTGTATTCGGTGGAATGACCGGATAAAGTCTAACAATTAATCCACAAGTGAAAATAGCTTCACGAACTCCCTAAAGAAACTTTATATTTAGTATTTTTATTTTGGCTTTGCTACGTATGACAGAAGTTCACATTCAGAGTAGTGCAATCAGTGTTTATATAAGCATCAGACATAGTTTCCATACAGGACGGCTTTGATGTCCTGTTTGTCAGAAATAACAGTCCCCTAAGTTGAAACTGTTCTCCTCAACAGCCAATCATTTCACTGAACCGATGATATGAAGACCGATCAGGGTCGATCGTGAGCCTGTCTTGAACCTGAAATGACCTCACGCCACAGGCTTTGCCGTCTTATCCAGCGATAAGTTTGTGCTCTGGGTCCTACGTCTGGGTCTCACGTCTGGCCTGATTGTGCACCGCTGGGGTCACCTCAGCGACCCAGTATCTTTCCCTAGTAGGATTAATTATTGATGAACGGGGGGAAGTGACACCACCTCTAATGGACTGGTATTTCTCCTTTTCTCATCACGTTGACTGACGGAACGGCACACTTCGCTAACCGCGGGGGGTAATAATCCCAACCACAATTTCACTGTCAATCTTATCATCCCCTGATTAGATTGAAACCATCAGATGAATGGAGCAATAAAATCAAAAGAATATACAATTCATGCATTATGCAATTTTACTGACTATCATAAAACGCAAGCTTTGTGAAATGATGTCAGGGTGTTCTCACCACTGACTGAGTTACAGACTAAGAAACTGACTTTTCAAAATAAGCCTTAATGTTAACAATGCCGAGCCCACCGGCGTCTTTAAATAGTCTCAAAGTTGAGCATTAAGCCTTGTTTTCATTCAAACAAACCAGGGACTAAAGCGGTGTTTTAGTCAATGAGTGGTCACCATGGCCAACTGTCATATCCATGGTTTGGTTGGATAAGCTGAAAGGACTCTCAGTCGGTGACAACCCCTGTTGCACGTACTGGAACATGTTGTACACCGGGTTTAGTTTTCATGAAATGTCTGGGGCTAAATGAACCATACATAGGAAAGCAGTTAATGATTCTACAGCAGTTTTTAGACTTTATTAAAATGTTTATCACTTATTATTACTATTAACTATAATAATATAATAACTGTTCATTAGTGATAAATCGGGCTACTTCGTAGCTGTTTAATAGAAACAAAGTTTTGAATGCGGTTTTGAAGTCCGTTGCAATCAAACTTTTTTTGTTTTTTGGGTTTTTTTACATTCCCAGACTGGAGACGATTTGATAAAAATCCATTAACAGGTTGATGAGGTCATCAGTTCGTAGACACTGTCTATTTCACTGACTTTACGGAAACTACGTCTCAGTAAGGGGCTGTTGCTATGTCACCACCTACACACCCCATCAGTTTGATGATCCTCGCCCTCTGCCCTGTACCCCCCCCCCCACCCCCCTCCACCTTCCACCACCTCCCACCCCCCCCCACACACACACATGGTGTTGATGTCAATTCAGATGTAAAAATCTTGTGCTTTTAATAGTGCCATGTACATACTTGTTTTATTTGTCTTCTCTTCAGCATAAACACACACACACACACACACACACACACACACACACACACACACACACACACATATTTACTGGCAGATTTTATGGGAGATCAAAAAGCTCAAATCTTAAATTTAGTTTATGAACATTGTTGGAGTGTTAATTATGTTTTTGTTTGTTTGTTTTTAGGAATGCACTGGTAACGTTTTCTTTCAATTTTCTCATATTTGACTCATTTTCATCTCATATTCATTTTCAATCAATTATTATATGTCACAAATCAACCGATGTTAAATTACAGTGATATTGTCACAATATCATCTCCCTCCCCCTCACGCTCTTAGACATTAACTTACTCTCTCACAGTGCCTCTAACACACACACTGATACACACAGACATTATCTTACTGTCTCTCACTGCCTCTAACACACACACTGATACACACAGACATTAACTTACTCTCTCACAGTGACTCTAACACACACACTGATACACACAGACATTAACTTACTCTCTCACAGTGCCTCTAACACACACACTGATACACACAGACATTAACTTACTCTCTCACAGTGCCTCTAACACACACACTGACACACACAGACATTAACTTACTCTCTCACAGTGCCTCTAACACACACACTGATACACACAGACATTAACTTACTGTCTCTCACTGCCTCTAACACACACACTGATACACACAGACATTAACTTACTGTCTCTCACTGCCTCTAACACACACACTGATACACATTGACGTTAACTTACTGTCTCTCACTGCCTCTAATACACACACACAGACACACACACACACACACACACACACACACACACACACTCCTGCAAGATTTCAAAAGTAAAAAAAAAAAGAAAAAGAAATAAATCTAGTAAATAAATGACAAATAAAATCTACCAAATGTCCAAAAAGCACAGTGTTAAATACCCATACCATGTGGGTGATGTAATATGTATATAGTAAACATGTAATAAGAATAAAAAAAAATGTTTTTGTCATTCCAAATGGAAGATCCTTTATTTCTCTCAGGATGACAGGGGTAATTTTTCCTTTTCCACTTTTCTCTTTATTTTTAAACAAGGTGTTTGTAAGATGTTCCAGGCTGTTCAAGGCTTTAATGTTAGCATTTGTTCCAAACACATCATCAGCCATCCATAATTAACGGTGAAAACACTGATCACATGACTCACCAAGTCCGTTATGTGTACATCATGGTGGCATCTGTCTCCTTGACAACTAGACCTTTGACGTACTGTTCTGTGGTGTGGGGCTTTATTTTGGAAACTCTCGTGAGTGGGCTGGGAAGTGACGTGATGTGCTCACTGGAAGAAAACAAAAGCACTACTTTGCTGAGATCACTAAAAAAAAAAAAAAAAAGAGAAAGAGAAAAAAATTGCGAGACGCTGCTGAGGCCTAGCTGACCTCTGAAACCATTCCACGTTAATGTTTAAAAATGACATATGACGAAACTATTTTAAAAGGTTGCTAAAGAAGGGACTGGTGCTATTTTTGCACATCCCGTCAAATGTGTTGTTTTTTTCCACTTACAGCTTCACTCGACGTATTTTTCTTTTGGACGTACAAACACTCGAAGAGTTCACCGCTAACCCGCTGAATGTCGCCCCACGACCCTGTGACGTCATGGAAACACCGGTATGTTACAATGGCTTTTTAAAGCTGCTCACCTGTGCAGAGTGTCATTCAGTAGTGTGAAGCAATGCCCCGTGTCGAATATAGAAATAACACAGGGTCTTAAAGAAAAAAAGAGAGAAAGACATGGATAAATATGGATAAACACTAAAAATAATTTTAAAGAAGGACAACGTTTTTTTCAGTTTTGCCAAAAGAAATGTATACAGCTTACACTGTGCCCATTGTCCTGAGAACTTTCCAGAAACTAAAACACTCAGTTTGGTGTTTGTTTTATTGGAACAGATATGTTCCAATAAACAGCGGTAACTTGAAAACCCTGGCAGCGTCTTCCACGTTTTCCAGAGAATCTACCATGACCTTGCATCAATTTACACTGAACTTTGAATCTTCAATCACACAACGTGTTATCATGTCAGTTCAAACCCAGCCCACGTCGGACATGCATCCTCTCACTCTCCGTGGCCTTACTGTGGAACGTGTTTCGTTTTTCAGTAGAGTAAATACAGTTAAAGTGGAGTAAAGAAGGTATTAGATTAGATTAGATTAGATTAGATTAGATTCAACTTTATTGTCACTGTGCAGAGTACAGGTCCAAAGCCAATGAAATGCAGTAGCATCTAACCAGAAGTGCAAACGCATAGCATTATTTACAGATAAGTGCAGGTAGTGAGTACTGCAGTAGTGATGTTATATCTTACAGTATATACAGCATTATATACAGTGGTGATACAGTATATACAGTATTGTAGACGGTGGTGAGGAATATACAGATATGTACATGTATATATATTAATAATGTTCTACACAAAGGTGAAGCTGACAGAGTAGACAGAGGAGTGTATATGTATAGGTTGAATAGACACAATAGACAAAATATATACTGTATGTATTGAAGCGTGTGGTGCTGATACGCAAGAAATGCCCCTGACAGGAGGTCCATGAGATGATTAAACTGGAAATTAAGATAGCGGAAACCTGTCAGCAATCCAGCTGCTGAAACTGGGCCAGTTCTTTAGAACAGACTCAGACGGGGCACACCATAGTATCGTAATACTGGACAAATATTAACAATCTGTCCAGTGTTATGGTTAAGCAGCTAAAAGCTGGACATTATGTACGATAGTTCATTGTGCTTAAATGAATCAGTCACTTCATTTACAGTCATATGTTCTGCATGTTGGCAAAAAAGCATCATTTGTCAGATTGTTGGATAATTAAGAGAGGAAGGAAGCAAAAAAAAAAGTATTAAAAAAGAAAAGAGAAGAAAAGAAAAGAAAAGCAAAACAATGAAACCGTCGAAATAAAATTGCTTTTAACACTTGAATAGACCTGTCTCAATATCGTGTAAAATAAATCTCTCTCTCTTTCCCTTTCTCTCTCTCTCCCCACCCCCCCCCCCTCTCTGTCTCTTTCTCTTTCTCTCTCTTCGGCCTCAGAGCCTGACATGTTAAACATTAAGACACCTTGACCTTCAC